>NC_133327.1:171882669-172182669 GCF_042186555.1 Aquarana catesbeiana | reverse complement strand
ACAACCACTGTGAACGATCTGATTGACACTTACACAGAAGTTAAAGAAGAGCAGGATTGAGTCAGGGCCAAGTTGGCCGATTTGGAAGACCGCTCTAGACGCAACAACGTCAAGCTAAGGGGGGTCCCTGAAAACATCCCACCTGCAGATCTCTCAAAATACGCCAGAGACCTCATGCATTTTATCTTGCCTGATGTGTTGCCTAGAGACCTCATTATAGATAGGATTCACAGGATCTCCAAACCTCCACACCTCGAGATGTGTTAAAGCGGGTTAATTTTTTCTATGTTAAGGAAAAACTGATGACAGAAGCTCGGTCAAAAATGCCACTGACACGTCCTTATGAACAGTTACAGCTGTATCCTGATTTGTCCAAATACACACTCCAACTTAGGAGGAACCTAAACCCAATCACGAAAGGCCTCCATAATCATAAAATTGTGTACAAGTGGCGCTATCCCGCGACACTGCTCATTTCCAATAATGGAGCCACTCACACTGTCACAAATCTGAAGAAGGGATTGCGACTCTTACATGATTGGGGCATCATCCTAGAACCCCCCAAAGAAGGAAACCCACCCTTGCCGCAAAGAAGGGACCCGCACCGTCGTCGGTACCAAGACCCTAATGGATACCAGCATGAATTCCACACCTGAATATACTGGGGCCATTGTATCAACTAATCTTCTTCCTCACTGCTTAATGCTTAGTGTATAACACTACTACTCCTCTGTTACTAACTTTGTTTCTGCCCCATTGCAGCATAGCTGATTCAGCTGCATTCTGACGCTCCGTATTATGCCGGAAGTTTAGCATAACTAGCTGGAAAACACCAGCTCTGCAACTTAGCACACTTTGACCTGACTTACTGTTTGTTTTTTGTTTTTTTTGCTACCTTATTTTTTTACTGATAGACCATCAAGCCTGCAAGCCTACGACACCTTAATATCCATAGATACCTTCTCAACGGACCACCTTCACCAACCATATCTACAGTCGACCTACTAACTGTAAGTGTTACCCATCCCACCTAACACAAAACAGGTCACCAACCTAAGACTATGCCACTTAATATAGTATCGATCAATGCCAGAGGACTAAATCATCCGGCAAAAAGGCACTCCCTTTGGCAAACGGCTGAAAGGCTGAAAAGCTGAAAAGCGATGTCGTTTGTGTTCAGGAGACACACTTATTACCCAATTCGACAGCTTTTTGTCGCAACAACGAATATCCCCATATCTACCATGCTACCTCTGAGTCCAAGACAAAAGGGGTTCTCATCGCCATAAAAAACACAGTGGTCTTCCACCTGACCCAAACTATATCTAAACCCCAAGGCAGATACATTATACTGATCGGTACTATAAATAAGGTCACATATACCATTCTGAATATCTACACATCGAACTTCAATCAAATGCATTTCATTAGACACACCTTGCGAAAGGCCCAAGCAGTCAAACAAGGACATCTGCTGATATGTGGAGATTTTAATATAGTTGCGGATGTGCATATGGATACCACTTGATGTGTGGAGATGTCATCATGGTTCTGAAAAGGATTACACCTACTTCTCCCCACGTCATAAATCGTACTCAAGATTGGACATGTTTATTACTGATAAGTGATTGTTACAAAAAATTAATGCTTCAGCGATCCACACCATGACATGGTCAGACCACACCCCGATCACAATCTCCATTGATGACACAGGCCACCAGAGGAATGTATTCCTATGGCGAGCAAACAATTACGTACTACAGCACCCAACCTACTTACAGGAAATTGAAAGTCAACTGAAAGAATACTTTGACATTAACAGTGGCTCGGTGGGTGACCCTGTCATGGTGTGGAATGCACATAAGGCGGTGATCCGCGGTGTTATATTGAAACTAAGCTCTATCTGTAAATGAAAAAAAACTCAGCGTATTGACGAACTGACATTACAAATTACTAACCTTGAGTCAGCCCACAAATCTAAACCGAACCCCACCCTATTGGCCCAACTACTCACCCTTAGACAGGAACTCAGGACACTACTTCTCAATTCGTTCGAACATATGCAACAAAAACTTAAAGCAATATCATACTCCACATCTAATAAGGCAGGCAAACGACTGGCACAACGTCTAAAGGGCAATAGAATCAAAACTAAGATACCCCATTTGATTCACCCACACACTAAACAGAAACTGACCAACCCACAAGATATAGCTAACGCGTTTAGCGATTATTACAGCGACCTCTATAATCTTAGGAACGATGTTACTATAAAACAACCCTCCAGCGAAAATATTGATGAATTCTTGAACCAAATAAAACTCCCTCAGTTGACCGAAGCCCAACTACACTCCCTAAACGCCCCCTTCACTGAACAGGAAATTCTCGAAACAATCTCCGCGTTACCGTCGGGGAAAGCACCGGGCCCTGACGGCCTAACGGGGGAATACTTTAAACAATTTTCTAAAACGCTGATACCATACCTCACCCAATTTTGTAACCAGGCAGCATCATCTTCCATGTTTGTCAAAGAATCATTAAGTGCACTAATAATTACACTCCCAAAACCAGGAAAAGAACCGACATGACCTCAGAAGTTTCGTCCCATATCCCTTCTAAACCTAGATGTAAAAATTTATGCTAAAGCTATTGCTAGACGTTTATTAGAGATCATGCCTTTTCTCATCCATGTAGATCAGTCAGGTTTCACCAAGGGGCGACAAGCACCTGATGCCACTAGGCGTATGATCAATTTAATACACCATGCAAAGGCTACTGGAACGCCTTCTCTGCTGCTTTCTTTAGACGCAGAGAAGGCGTTCCATAGAGTCCATTGGGTATATCTACAGAGAGTATTTCTTAAATTTGGGTTCAGAGACAACATTTATAGGGCAATTATGGCTCTTTATTCTAATCCTTCTGCACAAGTTTACTCGGCTGACATGTTGTCCCAACCATTTAATATAACAAATGGCACACGCCAAGGATGCTCCCTGTCACCTCTTATTTTTAATATGATGATGGAACCGCTGGCAGAACATGTACGCTCAAATCCGCTGATCACAGGATTAAAAATAGGTCAAACCTCACATAAAATAAGCATATTCGTGGATTACGTCATCCTAATTCTAACTAACCCAACTTCTTCCCTAGTGGAAGCCCACAAATTACTTCACTGGTTTGGAGAAGTCTCTTATTATAAATTAAACACTACTAAATCTCATATCTTAGACTTGAAAATAGACGCCACTACAAAAAACTTATTACAAGTTCAATTCCCCTTCGCTTGGTCAGATAAAAGTATCTCATATCTTGGTATTCAACTCACTAGATCAGTTAAACACCTCTTCTCAGCTAACTATAATCCACTCCTTACTAAATTGCAAACTGAAACTCAACCTATGATTAAACAAGAAATTTCATGGTCAGGCAGATTAGCGGCTTTCAAAATGTTCCACCTGCCACAAATTCTTTATTTGTTTCGAACTATTCCCATTCCCCTGCCCAAGTACTTCTTTAAATCCCTTTCAAACATTGCTTAACAAATGCATATGGAAAGGATCTAAACCTCGGTGTGCTCAATCGAAACTCTTAAAACATAAGCTAGCGGGAGGCTCTGGCACCATTGAATTTGAAGACTACCATACTGTGTCAGTGTTGGAACAGCTTACTGAGTGGTTCCAACCACAACCATGTAAATTATGGAGTACAATAGAAAGTCAGTCACTGATCCGCCCAAATTTGAAATACTGGGTGATGAGTACACCCTTCCTTCCTAAACTGACTCCCGCACTATCCCCCACCATGCTAGCGTCGGCACAATCCTGGAGAAAATTAATCATAGAAAGTACTACCTACCCTAATCTTCCACAGATACCAATCCCAATTGAATCCCTACATCAAATCTCCCCCGACTTACCTCTACAACAATGGAAGGAAAAGGGCATCCAATACATCCAAGACTTACTCCTGGACAACAAAATGAAATCTTTCCCTGCATTGCAAACAGAATTTAAATTAACACCAACAGACTTCTTTTCCTATATCCGAATGAAGCACTGCATAGCGACAATTAAACCCTCTATCTACACGGTCCATCCGAAAATATGGAAACACTTGACAGCCACATTCCCTACACCGAAAGGGATATCATTGATCTACAATATCCTTAATCACAAACTCCTCTTCACTAAAACATCTTCCCACATTCACTGGGAGAGGGATATGGGGCACACATATACCGAAACTCAATGGCAAACAGCCTTACAGTCCATTTACAGGGCCACAAAATGCTCAGCACTCTGGGAACTTACCCAAAAACTATCCCTCAGATGGTATTTAACCCCGTCTAGATTGGCAACATTTAGCTCAAAAACTCCCGACACATGTTGGAGATGTATGACAACTAAAGGAGACCTGTTTTACATAATGTGGGAATGTATACACATTAAAAAATATTGGGAAGACATTTTCCACGTACTATCGGACTTAACAACCCAACACATAACCCCGAAGCCAGACTTAGCAATCCTAAATCTTAACATAGAAGCACAACCCCATCACGTTAGACACGTGATAACACACATTTTACTAGCTGCCAGACTGTCCATTACCAGATTATGGAAATCAGATAAGGCACCCTCCGTTAGGCAAACTCTAGACCTAGTACACCTGCACTATAGTTATGAAACGACAATGGCATCTAGCGGTAACCAAGTAGCAAAATGCAGGAAACTATGGCTACCGTGGATACAGTGGTCAGGAGCAGAAAAATTCATATGAATAGTTTGTATGACAATTTCACAGTCATGAGTTAACAGTCGGTTAAGTCTTAGTATGCTTAGGTTAATTAGGGGTAGGTCATATTCATACACCACGCCAAGGAAATCCCCCCATGGGCAACAAAAGAGATCCCATAGGGGTTGCCAGGAGGGATAATCACCAAATCGTTTAAAGGCCTACTTCTGTAACACCAGTTCTGTTTTGTAGAGTAATATCTTTGTTATTATCTCTATTCTACATACTTATGTTTCTACATGTATGATTATATGCATTGAAATTTAAATGTTGTACATTGTGCACAATGTGTGTTTCTTTAACTGAGATATGCCAATAAAAAACTATTGAAGAAAAAAAAAAAAAAAAAGAATGCCCCTGTCTCACAGATCAGCTGCACAACCTGTGGTTCTCCTAGTATCTATGGCTCTACAAGCTTGTGGTTTGCTGTTACCTACTTGTTGATCTGGTCCCTCTGGTACCTGTGGTTCCACAAACATGTGCTTTGTTCTTTCCTTATTTCTGCACAGGGCTGAGTGCTACAGGTGTAAGCCAGTCTCATCTGCTTATTAATATAATCAGCTACACGGCTAGTCCCTACTCAGTCTGGCTATCTGTCTCTCATTCATGCTGTAGATCATTTTTATTAAACTGCCAGGAAAGTTCTTCCACTTCACACCAAACGAGTGAAAGAGAGAGCACCTCTGTCTGGATATTCACCTGCCAGTTGGAGAACATACCAGCAGAGATCCGAGCCTGAGATTGGAAGTGAGGACACCCAGGGGGCAGCGTAGCACCTTCCACATCACAGCACCTGCTAGCACAGCATCCACTAACACAGCATAATGCTAGCAGGGACTGAGTCGCTGAGAACAGGACACCAAGTGTAGACAACCCATACTGACCCATACTGCACTCTACACTACACCTATTCCAAACCTAGATTGCACCTATACCAACCCTATACCACATTATATCGAACTTCTACCACATCTACCTTGCACTTGTGCCAAGACTATACCGTACCTATACTGTACCTAAATTGCATGCAAGTTAACTGGGACTGTCATTAAGTGCACCAGCGCTCCTTAAGGGCCCCAACAATAGCCGGAACATTACAAAGGACTATCCCTCCCATAATTATTCTGCAAGCCCACTTTGTTCCCCTACCTCATCTGCTACCTACCCCCTTTTCTTTTGGACAGTGCATACCCAGTCAGACTAGCATTGTCACCACTTGGTAAACTAAATTTTTCTACTGTTCACTGATGCACTTGATGTGGCCTTGCTGCTGTTTATGCTGATCTGTATACCAAATGTCATCTAATGCCTAGTCCTTACTGATAAGCACTTTGCTAAATTGTGGTATTACCATTGTTAATCTATTTTATGCTTGCCTAGTTACCAACCAAACTGAGTAACAATATATTAAGTTTTCCTTTACTACCTGGTTTGGTGCCTGTTTTCTTTGATATTGCACTACTATTGGGTACTAAATAACGTTTTTTTGGTGGCACTGACGTCATTTCCTGCTCCTTGGAACGCACTTCCTAGTTTCTGGAATGCACACGTGAGCAGCGTCCGGATCCATCTTTAATCTCTTTACATGCCTGTTTTTATCAACTATTTTGTAAGTACCCATTTGTATATGGAATAAATCCCCTTTTCAAACGGTACTTTTTACTATTAGTTCCCATTTTATTTCATTTTTTGGCACCTGGTGATTCTGCTGAGAAATTCCAACAAGAAATCCTTTGATCTGATGTGCACAACACCACTCCTGAGCTTCTCTGGATACCATTACATAAGCCTGAAGTGACCCCCAGACTGCAAAGCTGGGGGTCATCGCCATTTGGTGAGTGGGGACACATGTGGGGGTAGCGTTTCTGCACCTGAAAAGTCATGGAGCGTCTGTAGTCCATTGCACTTCAAAAGTTGTTTTTTCCCATTGCAGATCAGAACCTTCAGTACATTTATTTGGACTTTACATGTTTTTTGCTTTGTATATTCACATCTGCACTCATCTACACTTGGTCACACATGTTTAATAACATTTGCGAGCACCACATTTCCATAATTTTTATTGAGAAAAATGGCATGGGTATCCCCCCTCCTCAGCCAATTACCAGGCCCTTTGGGTCTTGTATGGATATGAAGGGGAACCTCGCACCCAAATTAAAAAAAGAAAAGACGTGGGGCCCCCAGGCCCTATATACTCTGAACAACAGTATACAGACGGTCCAAACAAGACAGGGACTGTAGGTTTGTTCTTAAGTTGAATCTGTTTGTAATTTGGAACAGGTACATTTTGTAAGTGTAGCTCCAGCCAAAAAATCAATTAAGCTTTTTGGATAGGGAAGGGAAACATAAAATGTTCCCCCTGTAACATTTGTTTTGCTGTCTGTGCCCCTGTTCAGAAGATTTCACCTCACTTTCTGTCCCAATGACAATTGGATTTTGAAAAATTGGGGTTATTAGGGAAACAAGGATTGGTGATAAAGCATCCGTGGAGACACCTTTTTCCCATATTAACTCTTACAGGAGAGAATTTCCCTTCCTAGGGGTAGATTTCCTCTCACTTCCTGTTGTCTCCCTCCGTTTGTAAGTAGGAGTTGTTTGTAAGTCAGATGTTTGAAAGTAGGGGACCGCCTGTATATACTATACGGCCTGCCCTATATACTCTGCAGAAAATTGGGCCTTAGGTGTTGGTGGTACCAGAACACTGTAAGCCCTCACAGTTACTCTTGGTGGGCGCTGAAATGAGCCCTGCTGTGAAATATTATATCAAGAATTGTAATTACATGCCCCTGTTGAACAGGGGAAGAAAAATTGGGCCTTTGGTGGTGGTGTGGTGGTGGTGCCACAACACTGTAAGCCCTCTCAGTTACTCTTGGTGGGCACAGAAACGGGCCCTGTTGTGAAATATTGGATCAAAAATTGTAATTACACGTCCCTGTTAAAAGGGGCAGAAAAATTGGGTCTTAGGCAGTGGTGGTGGTGCCACAACACTGTAACACCTCACAGATTCTGTTGTTGAGCACAAGAACGAGCCCTGCTGTGAATTATTAGAGCAAATATTGTAATTACATGCCCCTGTTAAACAGGGGCAGAAAAATTGGGCCTTAGGTGGTGGTGGTGGTGGCACAACACTGTAAAGCCTCACAGATACTCTTGTTTTGCGCAGGAACGGGCCCTGCTGTGAAATATTAGAGCAAATATTGTAATTACATGCCCCTGTTAAACAGGGGCAGAAAAATTGGGCCTTAGGCACTGGTGGTGGTGCCACAACACTGCAACCCCTCACAGATACACTAGTTGAGCACAGGAATGAGCCCTGTTGTGAAATATTACAGCAAAAATTGTAATTACATGCCCCTGTTTAACAGGGGCAGAAAAATTGGGCCTTAGGCACTGGTGGTGGTGCCACAACACTGCAAGCCCTCACAAATACTCTAGTTGAGCGCAAGAACGAGCCCTGCTGTGAAATATTACAGCAAAAATTGTAATTATACGCCCCTGTTTAACAGGGGCAGAAAAATTGGGCCTTAGGCACTGGTGGTGGTGCCCTGAAACAAAAATGTTCTTAGAAGCTATCAACATGAACATTGAGGAGGAATAGGATAGTCACTCAGCATAACAGGATAGTCACTCAGCATAGACAGTCTTCAAGGGATCTCACATTCATAGAAAAATTAATCGGTTACATCAGCATCAGGTGCTTGGTAGCTGGTGATTCAAGACTGATTCATTTTTATGAAGGTGAGCTGATCAACTGAGTCTGTGGACAGGCGCACTCTAATCAGTTACATAGCCTCCAGCAGCACTGAATGTGCGTTCAGAAAGAACGCTGGATGCAGGATAGGCCAGTAGCTCAATTGCATATTGTGCAAGCACTGGCCAGTGATCCATCCTCAAGACCCAATAACCCAGTGGATTTTTGGTTGGAAAGGTCTCCAAGTCTGATCTTGCCCCTAGGTATTCCTGCACCATGTAAATCAGACGCTGGCGATGGTTGCTGGAACCGATCAGACTTTGGGGCTGCGGACTAAAGAATTGTCTGAACGCATCGGTCAGACGGCCACCTTCTTCTCCTCTGTGACTGACCAAAGCCTCAGCAACACATTGTCCAGGAGGACCAGGAAATTGTAACCTCCCAGGCTGTGGAAACGCATTGCACAAACCTTTCTGCAAAGCCTCCCGAAGATGTTTCATCCTCTGCTCCCTCTGCGTAGGCTGGATAAGTTCCGCAACCTTACTCTTGTAACGTGGATCAAGAAGGGTTGCCAGCCAGTAATGATCCCTCTTCTTGATACCACGAATCCGAGGGTCCTTTTGCAGGCTTTGCAGGATCAGGGAGGCCATGCAGCGAAGGTTTGCTGAGGCATTCAATCCGGAGTTCACTGGGTCACTAAAGATGACATGATCTACAGCCACCTCCTCCCAGCCACGTACAAGTCCATGAGTTTCTGGGGACTGAAATCGATCCCTTGAAGACTTCTGCTGATGCTGAGTGCTAGGCTCCACCTCCATGCTGAAACAATCTTCATCCTCCTCCTCCACCTCTTCCTGTGTGATCGGCGGGCCCGCAGGAATACTGTCTGGATAAAGGGGGCCTTAAGAGGTAAGAAAGTCCTACTCTTCCTCCCTCTGTTCTGCCTCAAGTGCCCTGTCCATTATTCCACGAAGCGTGTGCTCCAACAGGAAGACAAGAGCGACAGTATCACTGATGCATGCACTGTCACTGCTCACCATCCTCGTGGCCTACTCAAATGGTGACAGGACAGTGCATGCATCCTTGATCAGTAGCCAATGGCATGGTGATAGGGTTAGGGATTTGATTCAGAGTTCTTACTTAAATCTAATGCCTACATGTAAAATCTGTTTTTGAAATATAGTCTGTTATGAAATGCCTGTGTTGCAGTTAACCTTTGTCTGCTGACACATTATTCTCGATGAAACTGCTTTTATTGTAACCTTTGGCTGCTGATACGACATTATTAGTCAAAACTGCTTTTTATCTGATATCTATTTTGCACTTTGATTCTTATGATTGTATAATCAAATATATATATATAACCCAATAAAACAAGACAGTTAACTCACTGCGGGGCACACACAGACCGTGGAATGAGACACAGACATCCCTGGCTCCGTGTCTACTTCTTTAAGGGTTAAGATTTGACAAAGCAATATAAACTCAAAGTAACTTATTTAAGAGTTGACCCTAACATTTTGGCGCCCGAATAAGCAGGGACCCACCGGTGATACTACAAGAGGTGGCTGAGCTACGCTGACGGAACAAAAGGACAGGCATTCCGGGAACCACAGATCAAAAACCTGGCCAGGTAAGAAAAAGCTTTATTTTTCTTATATTCTGTGCTCCCCTGATTTGTGCCTATCCGTTCTGTCAGTTATGGTTCTCCTGGTTTTAAAACACCAGCCTCTGTAGTGGTGAGTCTAGAATTACTGCATATTGTGGTTTATATTGCTGGAATTATTTGTTGTTTTGTTGTCTGTCTGTCTTGTTGAGAAAGTGAATGAGCCTTGCCTAACTGACGATGGTGTATGGTTCCAAGTAAAAGGGGATAAGGTAGAATGTGAGGATAAATGGTGTGTAGGAAGGTTTGAAGCATACCGGGTAGAAGATGTAATGGAAATGTGTAAAATAGTGGTTATGCCACTAGTAATTAAAGACGAGTTTTGGTATCCAGAAATATATGGGAAATATGTAGATAAAGGAAATAGAACCCATGATTTAAATCTATGTGAAGGAACTAATAAGGGAATGGTATGTGGCAGAAGTTCCCCAGTATATGAACCTTGCTTGTTAAAATACCAAACTAGCATATGCAAAATGCAAAGAACACCAATAAATGTGAACAATAGATTCATAGAAATAGGACCCCAGCATATTTGTATCATTACTAATGACAACCGCACCATGTTAGCGTTAAATAAATCGGCGCCGTTTGCAGGATGTATAAAAAAGATTAAAATATTACAATGGGCTAACCACACCTATCTTTTTGAACCAGACGCCGATAAGGTATTCTCTTCAGTTTATGAGGTACATAATCTCACTGACACTACACCCTTTATAATTTCTTTAGACCCACTAAAACAGGTTTTGGAACAATCAGAGTTGTTAAGACGACACATAGAAACACTAGAACATACCCTACAGAATAACCTCGTATCCGCAATAATTGACAAAGGAAGACTAGTGCATCTTTCATCACAGATACAACAGGATACTGCACCACATTGGTGGGATATATTTAGTGGAATGTCTTCTACAGCGACCAATACCTTTCACTGGTTGTTAAGTCCAATGGTAATTATTATTCTAATATTAATATCACTTACAATCACAAATATATGTGTATACAGGAAAATAAATAGGAAAATTAGGAGAATAGATAGGGCATACTGATAAATGTGTATTGACATCACCCTACTCCTACAAAACTCCTCTTCTTGAATTTAAGATGTTAGTAATACCTAGGGGGATGGGTTTTACCCCTCTGACAACTCGCGGTCAGGGAAAGCACTCTGGGGAAAACTGACTAGAACTTATTCATGAGGACCCAGGGGGAAGGAGAGGATGATGTCAAAGGGGGAAATTGATAGGGTTAGGGATTTGATTCAGAGTTCTTACTTAAATCTAATGCCTACATGTAAAATCTGTTTTTGAAATATAGTCTGTTATGAAATGCCTGTGTTGCAGTTAACCTTTGTCTGCTGACACATTATTCTCGATGAAACTGCTTTTATTGTAACCTTTGGCTGCTGATACGACATTATTAGTCAAAACTGCTTTTTATCTGATATCTATTTTGCACTTTGATTCTTATGATTGTATAATCAAATATATATATATAACCCAATAAAACAAGACAGTTAACTCACTGCGGGGCACACACAGACCGTGGAATGAGACACAGACATCCCTGGCTCCGTGTCTACTTCTTTAAGGGTTAAGATTTGACAAAGCAATATAAACTCAAAGTAACTTATTTAAGAGTTGACCCTAACAATGGCAAAAAAAAGCCAAGCCCCCCTGACCCTGTCCTGGTGCCATACTCACACAGGTACTCATTGATGGCCCTATGCTGCATGTGCAGCCGCTGCAGCATTGCCAACGTTGAGTTCCACCTGGTGGGCATGTCACAAATGAGGTGGTTCTTGAGCAGGTTGCATTCCTTTTGAAGGTCAGCCAGCCGGAAATGACCACAGACTTTCCTTGCCTGCCTCAGGAGATCCTGTAAGCCCGGGTACCTGCACAAGAACCGCTGCACCACCAAATGAAGGATGTGAGCCAAACAGGGAGCATGTATCAAGTGTCCCTGTCGAAGGGCGGAGAGGAGGTTGGTGCCATTGTCGCAAACCACCATTCTTGGCTGAAGCTGGCGTGGTGTCAACCACCTCTAAGTGCTTGCGTAGCCCCTTGAACGCCTACAGAGCACCGCTGGTTCCGAGCACAAATCTGCAAAGGAAGAAGCCATAGAGGAAGAAGAAGAGGAGGGGGTGGAGGAGAGAGGTGTGGCAGAATCACCACTACTAGCATTTTGGGGGCGTGGTGGCGGACCAAGCTCCAACAATACTGCACCCTGTCCTGCATCCTTCTCAGCTGCCAGCAGAGTTACCCAGTGCACTGTGAAAGAAAGGTAACATCCCTGTCCATGCCTGCTGGACCATGAGTCAGCGGTAATATGCACCTTACTGCTGATCGCCCTGTCCAACGAGGCCAAGACATTGCCTTCCACATGCCGGTAGAGAGCCGGAATGGCTTTCCGTGAAACGAAATGGCATTTGGGAACATGCCACTGAGGTACTGCACATTCCACAAATTCATGAAAGGGGGCAGAGTCTACCAGCTGAAAAGGCAGAAGTTGGAGTGCTAGCAATTTAGCCAAGCTAGCATTCAGCTGCTGAGCATGTGGATGGCTGGGACCGAATTTCTTTCGACGGTTTAGCAACTGGGGTAGGGAAAATTGCCTGCTACAATTGGATGTTGGTGTAGCGATAGCAGATTGCCCGCAAGTACTTGGCACACCTAATTCTACACCTTCATTCCTCTTAGTGCAGGTTTCTGAGAGGACTGAAGGTATAGTGGGGTTGGAGATCCCAGCTGATGAGGAGTAAGGAGAGGTCTGCCTTGTTCTTTGGTGCGGGTCTTTTAAGTACTGTTACCAACGGACTGCATGGGAGGTCGACACATGTCTGGTCAAGCATGTGGTGCCCAAGCGGCTGCTGTTTTGGCCACGCTTGATACGCTTCAGACATATGTTGCAACAGCAACAATGCGATCTGCTGCAAAAAAGGCCCACACTAAAGAACTTTTCAAAATATGTGGGGAGTCAGCAGCGCCCTGCAAATGCGGAGCTCTGCGGTGTGATGCAGTCAGGTGGCTGCCCTTAAGCTGCCCCCTGGAGGGCATCCTGCCTCACTGGAGATGTGCCTCCTCCTCTTCTCTTCTATCAGGCACCCACGTAGAGTCAGTGACCTCATCATCCCCTCCCTCCTCGTCACTGGAGCAAACCTGGCAGTATGCTGCAGCTGGGGGAACATGACTGCCAGTTTCTTGTCCTTCTTGGGCACCCTCTCTCTCTGGGCTCATGTTACTGCCTTCCTCATCCTGGGTACCATCATCGGAGCCTTCAAAATGCTGCGCATCCTCCTGCAGCATGTGGTCGAACAGTTCAGGGGACTCCTCAGGGCATGATGGTGGGACTAGGAAAGGAGTGACTGATGACATTGAGCTAATGGAATAGGCTGCTTTGGCAGCTGCATTGGCAGGCAAACTACTCTGAGCCTGGGTGACAGAGGATGAGGAGGATGAGGACGGCTTAGTTATCCACTCTACCAACTCTTCTGCGTGTTGTGGATCAACAAGGTCAGCTGCCGAAAAAAAGGACAAGCGTGCCCCTCGCCCACGTGCTGAGGATGCACCGTGTCCATGACTGTTGGCTGTAGACACAGAGCCTGCTTGCCCTCTTTTAGTGGCCTGTGAGTTTCTGCCTCTCCTTGGTGGCCTTCCAGACATGCTGTAAAATTTTATTAGCAAAACACCGCCTGAAGTTTATTAGAAAAAGTACACCAGGAATGGCCTGCTGTCAGATCTAGGCTTGGCTAGACTAGAATGCAGTGGATATATACATGTAGGAGACTGTATATATATTTAATGCACTGCAGATCACTGAATCACCTGCCTGCCTGCCTGAAAGTATATTTGAAAACGTACACATGGAATGGCCTGCAGTCAGATATAGGCTTGGCTAGACTGGAATGAAGTGGATATATATATGTAGGAGACTGTATATATATTTAATGCACTGCAGATCACTGAATCACCTGCCTGCCTGCCTGCCTGCCTGAAAGTGTATTTGAAAACATAAACCAGGAATGGCCTGCAGTCAGATATAGGCTTGGCTAGACTAGAATGCAGTGGATATATATGTAGGAGACTGTATATATATTTTATGCACTGCAGATCACTGAATCACCTGCCTGCCTGCCTGAAAGTGTATTTGAAAACAT
Organism: Aquarana catesbeiana; assembly: GCF_042186555.1. Lineage (NCBI taxonomy): Eukaryota > Metazoa > Chordata > Amphibia > Anura > Ranidae > Aquarana > Aquarana catesbeiana. The sequence continues at coordinate 172,168,353 of NC_133327.1, read as the reverse complement.
AAACCAGGAATGGCCTGCAGTCAGATATAGGCTTGGCTAGACTAGAATGCAGTGGATATATATGTAGGAGACTGTATATATATTTTATGCACTGCAGATCACTGAATCACCTGCCTGCCTGCCTGAAAGTGTATTTGAAAACGTACACCAGGAATGACCTGCAGTCAGATATAGGCTTGGCTAGACTAGAATGAAATGGATATATATGTAGGAGACTGTATATATATTTTATGCACTGCAGATCACTGAATCACCTGCCTGCCTGCAGTATATTTGAAAACGTACACCAGGAATGGCCGGCAGTCAGATATAGGCTTGGCTAGACTAGAATGCAGTGGATATATACATGTAGGAGACTGTATATATATTTAATGCACTGCAGATCACTGAATCACCTGCCTGCCTGTCTGAAAGTGTATTTGAAAACATATACCAGGAATGACCTGCAGTCAGATATAGGCTTGGCTAGACTAGAATGAAATGGATATATATGTAGGAGACTGTATATATATTTTATGCACTGCAGATCACCGAATCACCTGCCTGCCTGCAAGTATATTTGAAAACGTACACCAGGAATGGCTTGCAGTCAGATATAGGCTTGACTAGACTAGAATGCAGTGGATATATATGTAGGAGACTGTATATCTGTATATATATTTTATGCACTGCAGATCACTGAATCACCTGCCTGCCTACCTGAAAGTATATTTGAAAACATACAACAGGAATAGCATGCAGTCAGATATAGGCTTGGCTAGACTGGAATGCAGTGAATATATATATGTAGGAGACTGTATATATATTTAATGCACTGCAGATCAATGAATCACCTGCCTGCCTGAAAGTGTATTTGAAAATGTACACCAGGAATAGCCTGCAGTCAGATATAGGCTTGGCTAGACTAGAATGCAGTGGATATATATGTAGGAGACTGTATATATATTTTATGCACTGCAGATCACTGAATCACCTGCCTGCCTGCCTGCCTGAAAGTGTATTTGAAAACATAAACCAGGAATGGCCTAAAGTCAGATATAGGCTTGGCTAGACTAGAATGCAGTGGATATATATGTAGGAGACTGTATATCTGTATGTATATTCTATGCACTGCAGATCACTGAATCACCTGCCTGCCTGCCTGAAAGTATATTTGAAAACGTACAACAGGAATGGCTTGCAGTCAGATATAGGCTTTGCTAGACTGGAATGTAGTGAATATATTTATGTAGGAGACTGTATATATATTTAATGCACTGCAGATCACTGAATCACCTGCCTGCCTGCCTGAAAGTGTATTTGAAAACGTATACCAGGAATGACCTGCAGTCAGATATAGGCTTGGCTAGACTAGAATGAAATGGATATATATGTAGGAGACTGTATATATATTTTATGCACTGCAGATCACTGAATCACCTGCCTGCCTGCAGTATATTTGAAAACGTACACCAGGAATGGCCGGCAGTCAGATATAGGCTTGGCTAGACTAGAATGCAGTGGATATATACATGTAGGAGACTGTATATATATTTAATGCACTGCAGATCACTGAATCACCTGCCTGCCTGCCTGAAAGTGTATTTGAAAACATATACCAGGAATGACCTGCAGTCAGATATAGGCTTGGCTAGACTAGAATGAAATGGATATATATGTAGGAGACTGTATATATATTTTATGCACTGCAGATCACCGAATCACCTGCCTGCCTGCAAGTATATTTGAAAACATACACCAGGAATGGCCTGCAGTCAGATATAGGCTTGACTAGACTAGAATGCAGTGGATATATATGTAGGAGACTGTATATCTGTATTAGGGATGAGCTTCGTGTTCGAGTCGAACCCATGTTCGACTCGAACATCGGCTGTTCGATCGTTCGCCGAATTGCGAACGTTATGGGCCGTTCGCGCTAAATTCGTGTGGCGCGTCACGGCCCATAATTCACTGCGGCATCGCAGTGCATTGCTGGCTGATGATTGGCCAAGCATGCACTATGACCCGCATGCTTGGCCAATCACAGCGCTGTCAGTAGAGAGAGCTGTAATTGGCCAAAGCCAGGGTGGCTTTGGCCAATTACGGCTCAGGGCATTTAGTACACACCCCACACTATATAAGGCCGCCTGCACGGCGGCCCTGTGTAGTGTGTGTTCCGGTGTGCTGAGAGATAGAGAGAGAGAGAGACAGTGTCATTTGATTTGAGTTAGATAGATTAGGCAGAACAGTCAGTCAGTTAGCTGCACTTACAGTGTATTGTGTATATATATGCATCCCAGGTGTTGCATATATATATATACACTGTATTCAGTTTAGCTAGATCCGTTCCTGTTATCTTCTATCTAGACTATTTACATTTAATGCAGTGCGTCCTGCTCACAGTGTTCAGCTAGATCCGTTCCTGTTATCTTCTAGACTATTTACATTTAGTGCAGTGCGTCCTGCTCACAGTGTTCAGCTAGATCCGTTCCTGCTATTTACATTTAGTGCAGTGCGTCCTGCTCACAGTGTTCAGCTAGATCCGTTCCTGTTAAATTCCTACTGACCGGCAGGCTTGTCTGGTTACAGTATATAAAGCTACCTGAAGAAAATTACAGGTGTTCTATTTGATCCTATTAGTACCACGGTCAGGCAGCTAGACTATTTACATTTAGTACAGTGTGTCCTGCTCACAGTGTTCAGCTAGATCCGTTCCTGTTAAATTCCTACTGACCGGCAGGCTTGTCTGGTTACAGTATATAAAGCTACCTGAAGAAAATTACAGGTGTTCTATTTGATCCTATTAGTACCACGGTCAGGCAGCTAGACTATTTACATTTAGTACAGTGTGTCCTGCTCACAGTGTTCAGCTAGATCCGTTCCTGTTATCTTCCTACTGACAGGCAGGCTTGTCTGGTTACAGTATATAAAGCTACCTGAAGAAAATTACAGGTGTTCTATTTGATCCTATTAGTACCACGGTCAGGCAGCTAGACTATTTACATTTAGTACAGTGTGTCCTGCTCACAGTGTTCAGCTAGATCCGTTCCTGTTAAATTCCTACTGACCGGCAGGCTTGTCTGGTTACAGTATATAAAGCTACCTGAAGAAAATTACAGGTGTTCTATTTGATCCTATTAGTACCACGGTCAGGCAGCTAGACTATTTACATTTAGTACAGTGTGTCCTGCTCACAGTGTTCAGCTAGATCCGTTCCTGTTATCTTCCTACTGACAGGCAGGCTTGTCTGGTTACAGTATATAAAGCTACCTGAAGAAAATTACAGGTGTTCTATTTGATCCTATTAGTACCACGGTCAGGCAGCTAGACTATTTACATTTAGTACAGTGCGTCCTGCTCACAGTGTACAGCTAGATCCGTTCCTGTTATCTTCCTACTGACAGGCAGGCTTGTCTGGTTACAGTATATAAAGCTACCTGAAGAAAATTACAGGTGTTCTATTTGATCCTATTAGTACCACGGTCAGGCAGCTAGACTATTTACATTTAGTACAGTGCGTCCTGCTCACAGTGTTCAGCTAGATCCGTTCCTGTTATCTTCCTACTGACAGGCAGGCTTGTCTGGTTACAGTATATAAAGCTACTTGAAGAAAATTACAGGTGTTCTATCCCAGCTTAGTGCAGCTACAGGCCATTAGTATGTCTGGAAGGCCAAGAAGGAGAGGCAGACAGTCACAAGCCAATAAGAGAGGGCAAGCAGGCTCTGTGTCTAGTGCTGGTCGTGGAGACGGTGCATCCTCATCAGCACGTGGCCATGGGACACGCTTGGCCTTTTTTTCGGCAGCTGGCCATGTTGAGCCGCAACATGCGGAAGACTTGGTCGAGTGGATGACCAAGCCGTCCTCATCCTCCTCATCCTCTCTCACCCATGCCCAGGGTGCTTTGTCTGGCAAAGCAGCGGCCTCTTCCCTCAGCTCAATGTCATCAGTGACTCCTTCCCTAGCTCCACCATGTCCTCATGAGGATTCCCTCGAACTGTTTGACCACAGTGTTGGGTACATGCTCCAGGAGGATGCCCAGCGTTTGGAAGGCTCTGATGACGATACTGAGCTCGATGAAGGCAGTAACATGAGCGCGGACAGAGGGGGTGCCCAAGAAGGACAGCAATCTGGCAGTCATGCTCCCCCTGCTGCAGCATACTGCCAGGTTTGCTCCAGTGATGAGGAGGGAGGGGATGATGAGGTCACTGACTCAACGTGGGTGCCTGATAGGAGAGAGGAGGAGGAGGAGGAGGAGGAGGAGGAGGAGGAGGAGGAGGAGGAGGAGGCGGCAGCACATCACCAACGAGGCAGGATGCCCTCCAGGGGCCAGCCTAAGGGCAGCACATTGACTGCATCACACCCCAAAGCTCCACATGTGCAGGGCGCTGCAGTCTCTGCGCGTTATTCAAAAAGTTCTTTGGTGTGGGCCTTTTTTGAGACGAGTGCATCAGATCGCACCGCTGCTATTTGCAACATATGTCTCAAGCGTATCTCGCGTGGCCAAAATATCTCCCGCTTGGGTACCACATGCTTGACCAGACATATGTTGACCTGCCATGCAGTTCGTTGGCAAGCGTATCTAAAAGACCCACACCAAAGAACAAAGAGGATCTCTCCTTGCTCCTCATCAGCTGAGATTTCCAACCCCACTAGACCTTCAGTCCTCTCTGAGACCTACAGTGAGAGGAATGAAGGTGTAGAATTAGGTGTGTCACAGCCAAGTACTTGTGGGCAATCTGCTTTTGGTACACCGACGTCAGATTGTACCAGGCAAATTTCCCTGCCCCAGCTGCTGCACCGCCGAAAGAAGTTTGCTCCCAGCCATCCACATGCCCAGCGGTTGAATGCTAGCTTGGCAAAATTGCTAGCACTTCAACTGCTGCCTTTTCAGTTGGTAGACTCTGCCCCCTTCCGTGAGTTTGTGGAATGTGCGGTTCCTCAGTGGCAGGTACCCAAACGCCACTTTTTCTCACGGAAGGCGATTCCGGCTCTCTACCGGCATGTGGAAGGCAATGTCCATGCCTCGCTGGACAGGGCGGTCAGCGGTAAGGTGCATATTACCGCTGACTCATGGTCCAGCAGGCATGGACAGGGACGTTACCTAAGTTTCACGGCGCATTGGGTGACTCTGCTGGCAGCTGGGAAGGATGCAGGACAAGGTGCAGTAGTGTTGGAGGTTGTTCCGCCACCACGCCTCCAAAATGCTGATTGTGACACACCTCTCTCCTCCACCCCCTCCTCTTCTTCTTCCTCCATGGCCTCTTCCTCGGAACCAGCGGTGCTCCGTAGGCGTTCAAGGGGCTACGCAAGTACGCAGGCCAAAAGATGCCATGCGGTGCTTGAGCTGGTGTGCTTGGGGGACAGGAGCCACACTGGGGCAGAGGTTCTGTCAGCTCTGCAGGGGCAGGTTCAGAGGTGGTTGACGCCACGCCAACTTAAGGCAGGAATGGTGGTTTGCGACAATGGCACCAACCTCCTCTCTGCCCTCCGACAGGGACAAATGACCCATGTGCCCTGTTTGGCTCACGTCCTTAACTTGGTGGTGCAGCGGTTCTTGGGCAGGTACCCGGGCTTACAGGATGTCCTGAGGCAGGCCAGGAAAGTCTGTGTGCATTTCCGCCGGTCATATAATGCCAGTGCTCGGCTGACGGACCTCCAAAAGGAGTTTAACCTGCCCAAGAACCGCCTAATCTGTGACATGCCCACCAGGTGGAACTCAACGTTGGCCATGCTGCAGCGGCTGCACACGCAGCAGAGGGCCATCAATGAGTACCTGTGCGACTATGGCACCAGGACAGGGTCAGGGGAGCTTGGTTTTTTTTCCCCACGCCAGTGGGCCATGATCAGGGATGCATGCACTGTCCTGTCACCATTCGAGGAGGCCACGAGGATGGTGAGCAGTGACAGTGCATGCATCAGTGACACTGTCCCCCTTGTCCACCTGTTGGAGCACACGCTGCGTGGAATAATGGACAGGGCACTTGAGGCAGAACAGAGGCAGGAAGAGGAGGACTTCCTTAGCTCTCAAGGCCCCCTTTATCCAGACAGTGTTCCTGCGTGCCCGCCGATCACACAGGAAGAGGACGAGGAGGAAGAGGAGGAGGAGGAAGATTGTGTCAGTATGGAGGTGGAGCCTGGCACTCAGCATCAGCAGCAGTCTTTAAGGGATCAGTCCCAAGAAACACATGGACTTGTACGTGGCTGGGAGGAGGTGGCTGCGGACCATGTCGTTCTTAGTGACCCAGAGGACTCCGGACCGAATGCCTCAGCAAACCTACGCTGCATGGCCTCCCTGATCCTGCAAAGCCTGCGTAAGGATCCTCGTATTCGTGGTATCAAGGAGAAGGACCAATACTGGCTGGCAACCCTCCTTGATCCACGTTACAAGGGTAAGGTTGCGGACCTTATCTTGCCATCGCAGAGGGAGCAGAGGATGAAACATCTTCGGGAGGCCTTGCAGAAAGGTCTGTGCAACGCGTTCCCAGAGACTGGGAGGTTACAAACTCCTGTTTCTGGACAACGTGTTGCTGAGGCTTCGGTCAGTCAAAGAAGGAGCGGTGGAGAAGGTGGCCGTCTGACCGATGCGTTCAGACAATTTTTTGGTCCGCAGCCCCAAGGTATGATCGGTTCCAGCAACCATCGCCAGCGTCTGTTTTACATGGTGCAGGAATACCTAGGGGCAAGATCAGACTTGGACACCTTTCCCACCGAAAATCCTCTGGGTTACTGGGTCTTGAGGATGGATCACTGGCCAGAGCTTGCACAGTATGCAATTGAGCTACTGGCCTGTCCTGCATCCAGCGTTCTTTCGGAACGCACATTCAGTGCTGCTGGAGGCGTGGTAACCGATCACAGGGTGCGTCTGTCCACCGACTCGGTCGATCGGCTGACCTTCATAAAAATGAATGAGTCTTGGATCACCACCAGCTACCAAGCACCTGATGCTGATGTAACCGAATAATTTTTTTTGAAATCTCAGATCCCTTCAAAGACTGCCTATGCTGATGCTGAGTGACTATCCCTGAGTAATTATCCTCTTCCTCCTCAATCATCACGCTGATAGCTTGTAAGAACATTTTTGGTTCTGGGCGCCACCACCAGTGCCTAAGGCACAATTTTTCAGCCCCTGTTTAACAGGGGCGTGTAATTACAATTTTTGATGTAATACTTTGCAGCAGGGCTCGTTCCTGCATTCCAACTAGAGTGTCTGTGAGGGGTTGCAGTGTTGTGGCACCAGCACCAGTGCCTAGGGCCCAATTTTTCTGCCCCTGTCTAACAGGGGCGTGTAATTACAATTTTTGATGCAATACTTTGCAGCAGGGCTCGTTCCTGCGTTCCAACTAGAGTGTCTGTGAGGGGTTGCAGTGTTGTGGCACCAGCACCAGTGCCTAAGGCCTAATTTTTCAGCTGCTGTTCAACAGGGGCATGTAATTACAATTCTTGATCTAATATTTCACAGCAGGGCCCTGTGAGGGCTTACAGTGTTGTGGCCACAGCAACACCTAAGGCCCAAATTTCTGCTGAGTATATAGGGCAGGACCCTACTTTCAAACATCTAACTTACAAACGACTCCTACTTGCAAACGGAAGGAGACAACAGGAAGTGAGATGAAATCTACCCCTAGGAAGGGAAATTCTCTCCTGTAAGAGTTAATATGGGAAAACAAGTTCTCCTTTCCACTGATGCTTTCCAATCCTTGTTCCACAAAAAAACCCAAATTTTCAAAAAACATTTTTCATTGGGACAAAAAAGTGAGGTGAAATCTTCTGAAGAGGAGGAAAGACAGCAAAACAAATGTCACAGGGGTGATAACCCTTCCCTATGTTTTCCAAAAAGCTTAGAAAAGATTTTTTGGCTGGAGCTAAACACGTTAAAAATGTTCAAAATTACAAACAGATTCTACTTAACAACAAACCTACAGTCCCTGTCTTGTTTGCACCGCCTGTATACTGCTGTTCAGAGTATATAGGGCCTGGTGGCCCCACACCTTTCCTTATTTTAATTTGGGTGCGGGGTTCCCCTTAATATCCATACAAGACCCAAAGGGACTGGTAATGGACTGGGGGGTACCCATGCCGTTTGTCTCACTGATTTTCATCCATATTGCCATGACCCGACATGACATTAAACCCGCAAGCAGTTTTAAATGAGATTTTTTCCTTTAAAAATGACATTTGGTGCAGGGACTGTTCTAAACATGGGAAACACGCGTCACTTTACAGGCATACTATAGACACCCCCCAGGTACGATATTTAAAGGAATATTTCACTTTTTTTTTTTTACTTTAAGCATCATTAAAATCACTGCTCCCGAAAAAACGGCCGTTTTTAAAAGTTTTTTTTGCATTGATACATGTCCCCTGGGGTAGGACCCGGGTCCCCAAACCCTTTTTAGGACAATACCATGCAAATTAGCCTTTAAAATGAGCACTTTTGATTTCGAACGTTCGAGTCCCATAGACGTCAATGGGGTTCTAACGTTCGTGCGAACTTTCGGTCCGTTCGCGGGTTCTGGTGCGAACCGAACCGGGGGGTGTTCGGCTCATCCCTAATCTGTATATATATTTTATGCACTGCAGATCACTGAATCACCTGCCTGCCTACCTGAAAGTATATTTGAAAACATACAACAGGAATAGCATGCAGTCAGATATAGGCTTGGCTAGACTGGAATGCAGTGAATATATATATGTAGGAGACTGTATATATATTTAATGCACTGCAGATCACTGAATCACCTGCCTGCCTGAAAGTGTATTTGAAAATGTACACCAGGAATAGCCTGCAGTCAGATATAGGCTTGGCTAGACTAGAATGCAGTGGATATATATGTAGGAGACTGTATATATATTTTATGCACTGCAGATCACTGAATCACCTGCCTGCTTGCCTGAAAGTGTATTTGAAAACATAAACCAGGAATGACCTAAAGTCAGATATAGGCTTGGCTAGACTAGAATGCAGTGGATATATATGTAGGAGACTGTATATCTGTATGTATAGTCTATGCACTGCAGATCACTGAATCACCTGCCTGCCTGCCTGAAAGTATATTTGAAAACGTACAACAGGAATGGCTTGCAGTCAGATATAGGCTTTGCTAGACTGGAATGTAGTGAATATATTTATGTAGGAGACTGTATATATATATAATGCACTGCAGATCACTGAATCACATGCCTGCCTGCCTGAAAGTGTATTTGAAAACGTACACCAGGAATGGCCTGCAGTCAGATATAGGCTTGGCTAGACTAGAATGCAGTGGGTATATATGTAGGAGACTGTATATATATTTTATGCACTGCAGCTCACTGAATCACCTGCCTGCCTGAAAGTATATTTGAAAACGTACACCAGGAATGGCCTGCAGTCAGATATAGGCTTGGCTAGACTGGAATGCAGTGGATATATATATGTAGGAGACTGTATATTTACTTTATGCACTGCAGCTCACTGAATCACCTGCCTGCCCCTGACAGTATATTAGAAAAAGTACACCAGGAACAGCCTGCAGTCAGATCTAGCTACACTGGATACAGTGGATGTATATATATATATATATTAAATGCACTGCAGCTGGCTGAATCACCACCTGCCTGCCTGAAGTATATTAGAAGCAGTACACCAGGAACGGCCTGCAGTCAGATCTAGCTACACTGGATACAGTATATATATATATATATATATATATATATATATATATATACACGAGCCTGGATGTATATACCGTATTTATCGGCGTATAACACGCGCCGGCGTATAACACGCACCCCAATTTAGAAGGGAATTTTAAGGAAAAAAAACTTTTAGGAGGGAAGTTGAAGGGAAAAAAACTTACATTTAAATGCCCATCATTGCAGCCTTCTCAGTGCAGCCTTGCCCCAGTGCAGCCATGTCAGTGCAGCCTTGTCAGTGCAGCCTTCCCCAGTGCAGCCTTGTCAGTGCAGCCATGTCAGTGCAGCCTTGCCCCAGTGCAGCCATGTCAGTGCAGCCTTGTCAGTGCAGCCTTCCCCAGTGCAGCCTTGTCAGTGCAGCCTTCCCCAGTGCAGCCATGTCAGTGCAGCCTTCCCCAGTGCAGCCTTGTCAGTGCAGCCTTCCCCAGTGCAGCCTTGTCAGTGCAGCCTTCCCCAGTGCAGCCTTGTCAGTGCAGCCTTCCCCAGTGCAGCCTTCATCAGTGCAGCCTTCCCCAGTGCAGCCTTGTCAGTTCAGCCTTCCCCAGTGCAGCCTTGCCCCATTGCAGCCGTCGATCCCCTGTCCCTGCCATATTGGGCTTCAAAATCGCCGACTGCGATTTGAAAATGGTGCCGCCGGCTCCGAAATACACAGAGCCGGTCCTCGGCTCTTTCCGGCGGCTCTCGTTCATTTTCGGCTCCACTCGTAGTCCCGAGCGGAGCTATCCGAACCTAGCCGAGTAGGTTCGGATAGCTCCGCTCGGGACTACGAGTGGAGCCGAAAGTGAACGAGAGCCGCCGGAAAGAGCCGAGGACCGGCTCTGTGTATTTTGGCGCCGGCGGCGCCATTTTCAAATCACGGTCGGCAGTTTTGACACCACGGGATCGCAGGGGATCGGCGTATAACACGCACCTGCGACTTTCCCCTGATTTTAAGGGGAAAAAAGTGCGTGTTATACGCCGATAAATACGGTATATATATATACTAAATACACTGCAGCTAACTGAATCGCCTGCCTGCTCAATCTAAATGAAACGACACTCTCTCACTCAATGCCAGCAACACACTACACAGGGCCGACGTGCAGGTGGCCTTATACAGTGTGGGGTGTGGATTTAACCCCCTGAGCCATAATTGGCCAAAGGCACTGTGCCTTTGGCCAATTATGGCTCTCTTTGCTGGCGGCACTGAGATTGGCGAAAGCATGCGGGTCATAGTGCATGCTTGACCAATCCTCAGACAGCAATGCACTGCGATGTCGCAGTGCATTATGGGGCGTGACACGTGGCTCGAATTTGGCACGAACGGCCCATAATGTTCGTGTTTTGACGTGTTCGTCCCGAACATAAGGCTCATCCCTACTAGCCACCTCATACAAATAAAACAGCTTACCAACATTTTGACCCCATATCTCAAGAGGTCTAACCAGTGGCGAAGCTAGACATTCTTCCACCCAGGGAAAAGACTCAGTTTGGTGCCCTACCACCCGAAGAGGTCGGTATCAGTAGGGCAAGGGTTGGTATCAGTAGGACAGAGGACAATGTCAGTCATTATTTAGTTTTATTTTTTACAATTGTATTATTTGTTAACAAGAGTCCCACAGATACAGTATCTCACAAAAGTAAGTACACCCCTCAAATTTTTAAAAAATATTTTATTATATCTTTTCATGCGACAACACTGAAGAAATTACACTTTGCTACAATGTACAGCTTGTATAACAGTGTACATTTGCTGTCCCCTCAAAATAACTCAACACACAGCCATTAATGTCTAAACCTCTAGCAAAAAAAAGTGAGTACACCCCTAAGTGAAAATGTCCAAATCGGGCCCAATTAGCCATTTTCCCTCCCCAATGTCATGTGACTCATTAATGTTACAAGGTCTCAGGTGTGAATGGGGAGCAGGTGTGTTAAACTTGGTGTTATCGTTCTCACTCTCTCATACTGGTCACTGGAAGTTCAACATGGCACCTCATGACAAAGAACTCTCTGAGGATCTGAAAAAAAAGAGTTGTTGCTCTACATAAGGATGGCCTACGCTATAACAAGATTGCCAAGACCCTGAAACTGAGCTGCAGCACGGTGGCTAAGACCATAAAGCAGTTTGACAAGACAGGTTCCACTCAGAACAGGCCTCGCCACCAAAGAAGTTGAGTGCACGTGCTCCGCGTCATATCCAGAGGTTGTCTTTGGCAAATAAACTTTGCCAGCATTGCTTCAGAGGTTGAAAGGGTGGAGGGTCAGCCTTTCAGTGCTCAGACCATACGCCGCACACTGCATCATATTGGTCTGCATGGCTGTCGTCCCAAAAGGAAGCCTTTTCTAAAGATGATGCACAAGAAAGCCCGCAAACAGTTTGCTGAAGACAAGCAGACTAAGAACATGGATTACTGGACTGGGCGGAGGGAACCGCGCATTCATTTAAGGCTCGCCAGTTCCTTAATGTCTTGCAGGACAATTTTATGGGTCAGATGGTAGACGCACCAACTAGAAATAAAACATTACTGGATCTACTGATTACCAACAATACAGACCTGATCACAGATGTGGAAATACGGGGCAATTTAGGTAACAGCGATCACAGGTTAATTAGTTTCAGTATAAATCACACAAATAGGAAACATGAAGGGAACACAATGACACTGAATTTCAAAAGAGCCAACTTCCCTAAACTACAAACCTTGCTAAAAGGCATAAATTGGGATAAAATATTAGGAACAAAGAATACGGAGGAGAGATGGGTTTGCTTTAAGAGCATATTAAATAAGGGCATTAGCCAATGTATCCCATTGGGTAATAAATTTAAAAGAGCGAACAAAAATCCTGGATGGCTTAACTCCAATGTAAAAATGCATATAAAAGCAAAGGAGAAGGCCTTCTAAAAATACAAGGTTGAGGGATCATCCTCAGCATTCAGACTTTATAAAGAATGCAATAAGAAATGTAAGGGTGCAATTAGGACGGCTAAGATAGAACATGAAAGACACATAGCGGAGGAGAGCAAAAAAAATCCCAAGAAATTCTTTAAGTATGTAAACAGTAAAAAAGGGAGGACAGACCATATTGGCCCCATAAAGAATGAGGAAGGACATCTGGTTACAAAGGATGGGGAGATGGCAAATGTATTGAATTTATTCTTCTCCTCAGTCTTCACGAGTGAATCGGGGGGCTTCAGTAACCAAAACTACAGTGTTTATCCTCATGACACAACACAGGAAGCACCTCCATGGTTAACAGAGGACGGAATTAAAATTAGACTTGAGAAACTTAACATTAATAAATCACCGGGACCAGATGGCTTGCATCCGAGGGTACTTAGGGAACTCAGTCAGGTGATTGCCAGACCGTTGTTCCTAATTTTTACAGACAGTCTATTGACTGGAATGGTACCAGCTGATTGGAGAAAAGCCAATGTAGCACCAATATTTAAAAAGGGCCCAAAAAACATCCCTGGGAATTACAGACCAGTTAGCCTAACATCAATAGTATGTAAACTCTTGGAGGGGATGATAAGGGACTATATACAAGATTTTAGTAATAAGAACGATATCATTAGCAGTAATCAGCATGGATTCATGAAGAATCGTTCTTGCCAAACCAATCTATAAACCTTCTATGAGGAGGTGAGTTGCCATCTGGATAAAGGAAGGCCCATAGACGTGGTGTATCTGGATTTTGCGAAAGCATTTGACACAGTTCCCCATAAACGTTTACTGTACAAAATAAGGTCCGTTGGCATGGACCATAGGGTGAGTACATGGATTGAAAACTGGCTACAAGGGCGGGTTCAGAGGGTGGTGATAAATGGGGAGTACTCAGAATGGTGAGGAGTGGGTAGTGGGGTTCCCCAGGGTTCTGTGCTGGGACCAATCCTATTTCATTTGTTTATAAACGACCTGGAGGATGGGATAAACAGTTCAATCTCTGTATTTGCAGATGATACTAAGCTAAGCAGGGCAATAACTTCTCCGCAGGATGTGGAAACCTTGCAAAAAGACCTGAACAAATTAATGGGGTGGGCGACTACATGACAAATGAGGTTCAATGTAGAAAAATGTAAAATAATGCATTTGGGTGGCAAAAATATGAATGCAATCTATACACTAGGGGGAGAACCTCTGGGGGAATCTAGGATGGAAAAGGACCTGGGGGTCCTAGTAGATGATAGGCTCAGCAATGGCATGCAATGCCAAGCTGCTGCTAATAAAGCAAACAGAATATTGGCATGCATTAAAAGGGGGATCAACTCCAGAGATAAAACGATAATTCTCCCTCTCTACAAGACTCTGGTCCGGCTGCACCTGGAGTATGCTGTCCAGTTCTGGGCACCAGTCCTCAGGAGGGATGTACTGGAAATGGAGCGAGTACAAAGAAGGGCAACAAAGCTAATAAAGGGTCTGGAGGATCTTAGTTATGAGGAAAGGTTGCGAGCACTGAACTTATTCTCTCTGGAGAAGAGACGCTTCAGAGGGGATATGATTTCAATTTACAAATACTGTACTGGTGACCCCACAATAGGGATAAAACTTTTTCGCAGAAGAGAGTTTAATAAGACTCGTGGCCACTCATTACAATTAGAAGAAAAGAGGTTTAACCTTAAACTACGTAGAGGGTTCTTTACTGTAAGAGCGGCAAGGATGTGGAATTCCCTTCCACAGGCAGTGATCTCATCGGGGAGCATTGATAGCTTCAAGAAACTATTAGATAATCACCTGAATGACCGCAACATACAGGGATATGTAATGTAATACTGACACATAATCACACACATAGGTTGGACTTGATGGTCTTTTTTCAACCTCACCTACTATGTAACTATGTCCTGTGGTCTGATGAAACCAAGATAAACTTATTTGTTTCAGATTTTGTCAAGCGTGTGTGGCGGCAACCAGGCGAGAAGTACAAAGACAAGTGTGTCTTGCCTACAGTCAAGCATGTTAGTGGGAGTGTCATGGTCTTGGGCTGCATGAGTTCTGCCGGAACTGGGGAGCTACAGTTCATGGAGGGAACCATGAATGCCAACATGTACTGTGACATACTGAAGCAGAGCATGATCCCCTCCCTTTAGACTGGGTCGCAGGGCAGTTTTCCAACATAATGACCCCAAACACACTTGCAAGACGACCACTGCCTTGCTAAAGAAGCTAAGGGTAAAGGTGATGGACTGGCCAAGCATGTCTCCAGACCTAAACCCTATTGAGCATCTGTGGGGCATCCTCAAATGGAAGGTGGAGGAGCGTAGGGTCTCTAACATTCACCAGCTCCATGATGTCATCATGGATAAATGGAAGTCCCAGTGGTAACCTGTGAAGCTCTGGTGAACTCCATGCCCAAGAGGGTTAAGGCAGTGCTGGGAGATAATGTTGGCCACACAAAATATTGACACTTTGGGCCCAATTTGGACATTTTCACTTAGGGGTGTACTCACTTTGGTTGCCAGCGGTTTAGACATTAATGGCTGTGTATTGAATTATTTTGAGGGGACAGCAAATTTACAGGGGGTCCCCGAGTTACGAACCTCCAACTTGCGAACGACTCCTACTTATGAACGAGAGGCGGGTGACGTTCTGCGCCTGCGCTGTCACTTTTCGATGGCGGGCACATGGGAAAACGACATCTGCGCATGCACGGCTACTTGACAGAACATTGGAAAACGACGTCTCTGCCGTTCTGCTCATGCGCTTCCGACTTACGAACAAATCCGGCTTAAGAACAAGCCGGCAGTCCCTAACAGGTTCGTAACTCGGGGAGCCCCTGTACACTGTTATACAAGCTATACACTCACTACTTTGCATTGTAGCAAAGTATAATTTCTTCAGTGTTGTCACATGAAAAGATAAATAAAATATTTACAAAAATGTGAGGGGTGTACTCACTTTTGTAAGATACTGTATGTATAAACCCCAGCACAATAATAAAAAAATGAAACTCTTCCATTACAAATGCTTTTGCATACACTGAAAGTAGTCAAAGAGATAACATTTTATCTGAGCCTACCTTAAGCCCAGGGTCACACTGATGCAGGTTAGAAATCGTGCGAGCTCAGCTGAACTTGCATGATTTCAAACCGGCAATGCAGTTTGATTTCAGGGGCGATCTGACAGACATTTATGTGAGTTCATGCACAGATATCTATTCAAATCGCCCCTGAAGTGGCCAAAAGTAGTATAGGAATTACTTTTGGGAATCGGTGCGGCGCCATAAAGTCGGTGTTGCACAGATTCGTACGGTGCCATTGCAGGTGTTCTGTTCGAGAAGTGCCCCCCATCGAATAGTGCCTGCGCACGCGCAGGACGGAGCTGCACTTCAGCTGATTTGCTGATCAGCTGGAGTGACGTGAGCAGGGCGCAAGCACACATTGTAGGAGGCATCTCTTGATGGGAGATACCATTTCATGGCCACAACTGAAACCTATACAAACAGTGGGGGGAGACCGTAGTTCTCACATTGTGCCTCACTGTGGGGCGGCTTTACAGTGTGCTGATGGTCCGGTTTTGCTGTGTTGAATGGCCAGTTTTGCCTGTGTGAAAGGGCGGGTTGCACCGCAGACAAAACCAGCTCTTCAACACAGCCACTAGCCGTTCTCTAGCAGCAGCGATGCACAATCTGAGAACTATGGTCTCCCCCACTATTTGTATAGGTTTAAATTGTGCCTGTGAAATGGTATTTCCGATTGAGAGATAAGTCATACGATGTGCGCATGCGCCCTGGTTACATCAGCCCAGCTGTTCGGCAAATCAGCTGTTGTGCTGTTCCGTACGGCGCATGCGCAGTACATACTGGGCACTATTCGATGGGGGCACTTCTCGACAGAACACCGGCAATAGCCACCGATTTGGCATGCGATTTGTCAAATTGCATGCCAAATCAGCCCAATGTGAACATGGGCTTAAGAAGACTTTCACTAAAATAGTTGGGACCAGCAACTGTTGGGATAATGAATACTCTGGTAAAACATACTGTATGTAATGTACAATATAGTGTATATAGTGCAAGAGTGTGTAATCTACAATATAGTGTATTTAGTGTAGGAGTGTGTTAAACTGGCCATAGGTGGTTACACAATCCCCCCCCCCCCCGCTCAGTCAACATAGCTCCCCCCCCTTCCCCAGCACAGCCCACGCAGCCTCCTCTCCAGCCTGTATGCCCCCCCCCCCAGCTCAGTCTGCACAGCCTCCCAAGCTCAGTCTGCACAGCGTCCCCATCCCCCATCTCAGTCTGCACAGCACCCCCATCTCAGTCTGCACAGCCACCCCCTCCCCCATCTCAGTCTGCACAGCACCCCCATCTCAGTCTGCACAGCCTCCCCCTCCCCCTCCCCCAACTCAGTCTGCACAGCACCCCCATCTCAGTCTGCACAGCCCCCCATCTTACTCTGCACATCTCCTACAGCTCAGTCTGCACAGCCCCTCCCTCCCAGCTGAGTCTGCACAGCTCCCCCATCTTACTCTGCACATCCACCCAGCTCAGTCTGCACAGACCCCCATCTTACTCTTCATAGCCCATCCCAACTCAGTTTGTACAGCCTCCCCTCTCAGTCTGTACAGCCCCCCCCCCCCCCCCCAGTCTGCACAGCCTCCCCATCTTAGTCTGCACAGCCCCCCCACCTTAGCCTGCACAGCCTCCCCATCTTCCCCTGCACAGCCTCCCCATCTCAGTCTGCACAGCCCCCCATCTTACTCTGCACAACCTCCCCATCTTACTCTGCACAGCCCCCCCCCCCATTAGTCTGCACAGCCCCCATCTTACGTTGCACAGCCCCCCAATTTAACTTTGCACAGCCCCATCTTACTCTGCAAGCCACCCCCCAGCTCAATCTGCACAGCCCCCCATCTTACTCTGCACAGCGTCCCATCTTACTCTGCACAGCCCCCCCAATCTTACTCTGCCTCTGCACAGCCACCCCCCCCAGCTCAGTCTGCACAGCCTCCCCATCTTACTCTTCACAGCCCCTCCCAACTCAGTCTGTACAACCCCCCCTCTCAGTCTGCACAGCCTCCCCATCTTAGTATGCACAGCCCCCCCACCTTAGTCTGCACAGCCTCCGCATCTTCCCCTGCACATCCTCCACATCTCAGTCTGCACAGCCCCCATCTTACTCTGTACAACCTCCCCATCTTACTCTGCACATCCACCCAGCTCAGTCTGCACAGACCCCCATCTTACTCT
Organism: Aquarana catesbeiana; assembly: GCF_042186555.1. Lineage (NCBI taxonomy): Eukaryota > Metazoa > Chordata > Amphibia > Anura > Ranidae > Aquarana > Aquarana catesbeiana. The sequence continues at coordinate 172,150,529 of NC_133327.1, read as the reverse complement.
TCATAGCCCATCCCAACTCAGTCTATACAGCCTCCCCTCTCAGTCTGTACAGCCCCCCCCTCAGTCTGCACAGCCTCCCCATCTTAGTCTGCACAGCCCCCCCACCTTAGCCTGAACAGCCTCCCCATCTTCCCCTGCACAGCCTCCCCATCTCAGTCTGCACAGCCCCCATCTTACTCTGCACAACCTCCCCATCTTACTCTGCACAGCCCCCCCCCATTAGTCTGCACAGCCCCCATCTTACGTTGCACAGCCCCCCAATTTAACTTTGCACAGCCCCATCTTACTCTGCAAGCCACCCCCCAGCTCAATCTGCACAGCCCCCATCTTACTCTGCACAGCGTCCCATCTTACTCTGCACAGCCCCCCCAATCTTACTCTGCCTCTGCACAGCCACCCCCCCCCAGCTCAGTCTGCACAGCCTCCCCATCTTACTCTTCACAGCCCCTCCCAACTCAGTCTGTACAACCCCCCCTCTCAGTCTGCACAGCCTCCCCATCTTAGTATGCACAGCCCCCCCACCTTAGTCTGCACAGCCTCCGCATCTTCCCCTGCACATCCTCCACATCTCAGTCTGCACAGCCCCCATCTTACTCTGTACAACCTCCCCATCTTACTCTGCACAGCCTCCCCATCTTACTCTGCACAGCCCCCCCCAAATTAGTCTGCACAGCCTCCCATCTTACTTTGCACAGCCCCCCCACCAATTTAACTTTGCACAGCCCCATCTTACTCTGCCTTTGCAAGCCACCCCCCATCTTACTCTGCACAGCCCCCATCTTACTCTGCACAGCCCCCCATCTTACTCTGCACAGCCCCCCCAATCTTACTCTGCCTCTGCAAAGCCACCACCCAGCTAACTCCACCTTAGACACACTTAGATCACAGGGAAGGGAGATTCCCTTTCTCCTGGGCTCCACTGAATGACATCAGTGCTCCCCATCAGAGAAGCAGTACCCTCCCCCAGACTGCCTGGTTCTTGCAGTCCCTGCAGGCGCTGCGGTGCTATACCAAACTCGGCATTCCACCAGAAGTGTCCTGCTTGTCTGCAACCCTGGCATCTCTCCAGACAGGCCATGCTTAGCACAGGAGTAGTGATACCACTGTCACTACTCTTGTCAGCAATGGTGCCCCCTCAGTGCGGCGCCCGGAGCATATGCCTCCCCACCACCCTAGTTTCAGCTCTGGATCTAATAGTGCTTTAGAATGATAGATCCTGCCTGGATGGATGGATGGCTCTAGCTCCCTCTCTCACAGTTGGATGTGCCTTAAGCCTGTCACACTTGAGAATACCATGCCCCATACAGCCACTGGATCGCTTCACATAAACTTGCCACAGCGACATTAACACATAGCCAGAAAGAAGCAAGTAAATCCCATAGGAAAGTACAGTTATAGCCAATTTATAAATAAAATTGATGGGTACTCACAAGCAAAGCAATATCAAAGAGCATATCACATATCAGAAAGCCGGCGGCTTTGATATTGCTTTGCGAGTACCCATCAATTTTATTAATAAATTGATTATAACTGTACTTCACTACAGGATTTCCTTGTTTCTTTCTGGCTATGTGTTAATGTCGCTTAGGCAAGTTTATGTGTAGCGATAAAGGGGCTGTGTGGGGCATGACGATCTGAAATGTAACAGGCTTGAGGCACATTCAACTGTGAGAGAGGGAGCTAGATCCATCCATCCAGGTGGGATCTATAATTTTAAAGCGCTGTTAGACCTCTTGAGATGTGGGATCTAAATGTTTGGTAAGCTGCTTTATTTGTACAAGGTGGCTAGTGCACATTTAGACCCCTTTCACGCTGAGGCGATTTTCAGGCGTTTTAGCGCTAAAAATAGTGCCTGTAAAGCACCTGAAAACTGCCTCTCGTACCTCCCCAGTGTGGGAGCCCGAGTGCTTTCACACTGGGGTGGTGCGCTTGCGGGACGGGAAAAAAAGTCCTGCAAGCAGCATCTTTGGAGCGGTGTAGGATCGGTGAATACAGCACTCCCAGACTGCCCCTGCCCATTGGAATGAATGGGCAGCGCTTCCAAAGTGCCTGAAAAGCGCTTTGGAAGTGCCACAACACGGGCACTATTAACCCTTTCTTCGGCCTCTAGCGGGGGTTAAAAGTGCCCCACTAGCGGCCAAGAAGCGCCGCCAAAACAGCGGTAAAACACTGTTAAAACTAGCATCGCTTTACCGCTAACCATTCCACTGCCCCATTGTAAAAGGGGTCTTAGTTTGAAGAGTTTGTATGGTGGACTATCTGAGTTTGGGTTTGAATTTTCTACTGGACTCTAATTTGATAATATGATTTATGCACTCTTTATGAATGTATGATGTATGAATGTATTTAGGCCCCTTTCACACTTGCATGACTTGTTCTACAACTTGGGACTGCAAAGTCGTATGACAAGTCGTTCCCCATGATTTCCAATGACTACCATTCATATTAGTACGACTTCAAGTCGTGCTGACTTCAAAGTAGTCCCTGCACTACTTTGGTCCGACTTTGATGTGAGCTACACAGACATTCCCTGAAATCGCGGCAAAAATCGCAAAATCACGCGACTTTGAAGACGCGGTAGTGTGAAAGGGGCCTTATGTGATAACGCACCACTATTTTTGAAAACAATTGATGCTGGATATTTGATGTGTACTGTAATGTAAACCTGATGTCTATGGTTTATGTATTTTAAATTGTTATTGGGTACAGTGCATGAATTACGGTGATTGAACGGTAATTTCTCTATAGAGTCTTTAATGTAAAGTTTTCATTTCTTTGAGTTGATAAATGTTTTATCCTTTGTAAACAATTTAAAAAAGCTTCATTGTAATTTTTTTTTTTTTAAGATCAAATCAATATTATTTTGATCTGCTGTCATGGGGCCCTTGAAGTGTTACTAAACCCACAACAGTAAAATCAGTCTGTATATGCAGTAAAGCATGCTTGTTATACTCACTGTGGAACCTAAGGGGTTAATCCTCCGCATTGTGTAAAAAGGCTGTTTGATCCTGTCTTCTCTGATCCTCCCCTCCTTCCACTGTCCCCTAAAAAAATGTCCTGATAACACAGAGTCTACGGAGTCAGGCTGCACATGCTCAGTTTGGTGTGTATTGCTAGAGAGGTTTTTTTTTCTTGGGAGGGTGCATGTGATTAGCACAGGGCCAATCAGCATGGCCCAGACAGAGGGTCAGGGGTCTTACAGTCTAATAGGACAGTCAGAAAACTCCTACTACAAGCTTTAACCAGTGCTTGGCCGGACACTGATAGAAGTCACAAGACTGCTCTAACTGCTGATCTGAAAAGGTATTTAGCAGTTTATGTTTATTAAAATAATTGCATCTCCATGTTCTGTGTACCGTGGGAGACCAGATATAGTGAATGCAGGGGTCTGGGTTTAGTAACACTTTAAATGGCATGGGGCACATAGGCCGGGTGCCTACTCTTCCTATTTGCTAATCCAACACTGGAAAAGGAGACAAGTAAATCTTCCCATGAATTGGGGGAAAGCTTGGATGATTACTCTCCACATGTATTTAGCACCCCGCCTGTTCTTCAGGAGCTGGTAGTAAGGTCAGAACTCCTAATTTGCATACTAGTTGAAGTCAATGGATCAGTGTTCCAACCAGACAAGTAGAATTTTCAGAATAGGTCAGCAACAGCAGCCTATACAGTATCTTCCCTCAATAAAGCTTTCTTTCTAAAAAGGCTCAGATCTGTTTTAGGTATTACAGTATTTCTTGTTGCCCCCATACCCATGTTAAGTGCCCCATGGTGGTACATAAACCAGTGGTCAAGAACAGGGATTATTATCTGAGGTTTTCTGCTCCACAATTTCTACACTTTTACAGGTTTTTTTTTGGAGAAATTAAGCTGAGTGGCGAGCCTTTTCTTTACAGCATTCCTCAGGTATATGAGCAATATTTCTTAGTTAATTTAAAGGGGATCATCATGAAAACCACTTTGTACACAGCGGTGTTGGCATTTAATGTGTTTTTCTGTCACATGTGATGTCACCACAGCTTAAAAGGTCATATCTGCACTTCTAATGGTACCAAGCTGAGCCTCGGCAGCAATCCCTCCTCATATAGCCTGCATCTTTTAAATAGGAATCAGGAAAGCCACATCACATGAGTAGGTATTAAATTATGAACTTTTACTTTTTTCTTTTATATAACTAAAGGTTTTTAATGCATGCATCAGGGCAGATGGTGGACCACTACCCATGAAAGAAAGCAAAAAACAATCAAATACAATGGAGAGAGAAAAAACAAATCTTAGATCACAGGTAAGACCAATGAGCTGTACAGTATGTGGAAAGAAAGAACTTTTCTAAGTAAATACAATGTGAGTCAGCATAAAAATTTCTATATTTCTTAGAATTTAAAGGCATTATCTCTATTTTTGCAGTACATACTCTAACCACTAGGGGTCATCAGAATACTAAAAACATTTTTAAAGTGTGTTTATAGCCAAAACTTTTCCCCCCGAATTGTATAGAATGGGGACAGGTTATAACCCCTGTAGGTTTATTTTTTTGATGCCTGTCACATCACTTCCTATCCCAGAGATGCAACAGGAAGAGGACAACTGAAATGTGGTGGAATTAATCTCCTAAACAGTTGTTAATTGGACAAACTCCCCTCCCCTTTTGTTCTGTGACAACTGTAACATTTTTGATTTCACTTTCTGTCTTGGTGAAAATGGCAATCGTGACAAATAAAGAAATTAATCTCTCCACTGGGACACAAACCTGACAGAGGATCAAACCACTCACCACTTTATCTAAAAGAAAAAAAAGGTTTTGTCTATGCATAAATGTTGATGTATAACTAAACCCAGAAACAAAAAGGTTATATATTGCATTTTACCAATCCCTTGTGGTCATACTACCCAACCTTCCAAGATTTAAACGTAATCCTAGGGTCCCACAGTCCCCTGGAGCCAGGACCATCTTTAATATTGATTGGACCCTGGGCAAAAATTTTCTCTGGCCCAATTAACTTATCAACTAGTTGCAGGCTGTGCAGGCTCAAGGCAGCTGCTTTAGGCCCCACAACAATGACTGGGCCCGGGGCAGTTGCCCCTTTTGCTCTTATACAGTAGATGGCTAACATGGTACACTCTAACATCCCACTTTTTTTTTTTAATTAAAAACCTGAAAGCTTTGCATTTAAATGTTCACCTTTCCAATGAACATTTACAATGTGCATTTTAATTTTGTAAGTCATACGTTCTACTATGCCCCTATAGTAAGCTCCCGGTGCCTACGTAGCACCAGCCAGTATTTCCAGCACATAACTTTGAATAATTCCCTGCCACAGACTAGCTTTGTCACTTCTGCCCTCCACCCCTGGTGAACTGCAATAGGCTTACTTGCTGGTGTTTGAAACTGTACTCATTGTAAGTTTTAGATGCTAATCTCAACAAAAGAATTGTTCAAATTTTTGTTTAGTACAGTTGCTATATCCCCAAAGAGAAAACTATAGAAAACCAACAGTCTGCCCGATAAGTGGCATGACTTCCATCTAGTGGCCACAGTGTGAAATACATACAGAAAAATACTGTATTCTTAGACAGTATGTAAGTGCACATGCAATTTCAGATGCATAATAGGTGCACTAAATTACAGAATCTAATCAGGGGAGTCTAGTCTCGGGAGGGGCACTGCCAGAAAATAAAGCGCTGCTTACAAAACTATATTTAACATATCATACAGTCCTAACCTTGTTTAAAACAGTGACACGTTTATCATTCCAGGTATTTGGGACCTCGCATAAACCGGTGGCCCATATGTGAACGTGCAGCAGATTTCTGCACGTGTGCACAAACACTACCAGCTTCTGTCAGATGGGTATCATGCCACCTACATAGGGTTGCCACCTGTCCGGTATTCACCCGGACAGTCTGGTTTTTGAGACATGTGTCTGGGTCCTTGCTCGTGTGTAACCCGGACAGTGCCTCACCCGACCCGACCTGTGTCTGTGCCGCCATGTCCGCAGTGATTCCTGCCAGGCCAAGGTTTCTCCATCCCCATTTACCCCCTGCACTCAGCGCCTCCATCTGCTCAATGTGCTTCAGACGGGACACGGAGGTGGAGGTGGAGGCGGAGCCTCCATGTTGCCTTGAGCTTTGGCTGGCTGGAGAAAGCACATGGAGATGGAGTTGCAGGCGGAGCCTCCGTGTTGCCTGTTGCTCTCTTCTCTTGAGAACTGTACGTGCAGAGATCGTGTTGGGAGACTTGTACAGTAAATTTTTCGTGTATTGGAGTAAGTCAGGAATTCAACAAAGGGTTCTCACCCCTCCCTCTTAAACCATCTATTTATACAGTTCTCATCCCCCTGTACAACATCCATATATACAGTCCTCACCACCCCTGTACAACATCCATATATGCAGTCCTAACCCCCCCCCCATATACCAACAATATATGCAGTCCTAAACCCCCCATACACCATCAATCTATGCAGTCCTACCCCCCACCCCCACACACACACACACACACACATAGTTGCCAACATTGTAAAAAAATTTTTAGGGACACTTTTTTGGTTGTAGGCGGAGTTGCATTGCAATTAGGGGCGGGGCATGCGTTTGTAGGTGTGGCACAGGGGAAAGAATAAAAATGGGGCGCGCGCAGTACGCTGCGCCGAAAAATGGGTGTGGTTTATGCACAACATCCATATATACAGTCCTCACCACCTCTGTACAACATCCATATATACAGCCCTCACCACCCCTGTATAACATCAATATATACAGCCCTCACCACCCCTGTATAACATCCATATATACAGTCCTCACCACCCCTGTACAACATCCATATATATGGTTCTCACCCCCCCCTTACAACATCCATATATACAGTCCTCACCACCCCCGTACAACATCCATATATACAGTCCTCATCCTCCTGTACAACATCCATATATACAGTTCTCACCCCCCCCCGTACAACATCCATATATACAGTCCTCATCCCCCCTGTACAACATCCATATATACAGTACTCTCCCCCCCGTACAACATCCATATATACAGTCCTCACCACCCCTGTACAACATCCATATATACAATCCTCATCCTCCCTGTACAACATCCATATGTACAGTCCTCACCCCCCCCCCCCCCCGTACAACATCCATATATACAGTCCTTGCCACCCCCTAAACAACATCCATATATACAGTCCTCACCCCCCCATACAACATCCATATATACATTCCTCACTCCCCCTGTACAACATCCATATATACAGTCCTCACCACCCCTGTACAACATCCATATATACAGTCCTCACCACCCCTGTACAACATCCATATATACAGTCCTCACCACCCCTGTACAACATCCATATATACAGTCCTCACCCCCCCATACTCCATCAATATATGCAGTCCTAACCCCCCCCATATACCAACAATATATGCAGTCCTAAACCCCCCCCATACACCATCAATATATGCAGTCCTAACCCCCCCCCACACACACACATAGTTGCCAACATTGTAAAAAAATTTTTAGGGACACTTTTTTGGTTGTAGGCGGAGTTGCATTGTAATTAGGGGCGGGGCATGCGTTTGTAGGTGTGGCACAGGGGAAAGAGTAAAAATGGGGCACGCGCAGCACGCTGCGCTGAAAAATGGGTGAGGTTTATGCAAACTAGTGGGCATGTTTTAAATGAGTGTGCCTCAAAGGGGGTGTGGTTAGAGTCTGAGATGAATGAGGAATGGAGAGGGAAAGGGGGGGAGAGGGATGGAGGGACAGCAGCACCAGATCCTACACCACAATAGAAACATGTGTATTCCAGAGTTTAACAATCAGCAGATAAAGATATTCCAAACACCTGGTGTTAGCGCTTCAATCAACCCGGCACCATGGTTGTTATGGTGTCAGGTAGATTGAAGCGCATTATTTCTATTATTACATTGTAATATAAAATTAAAACATTCACCTCATCATAATGCAGAATCAGTGGGACACCTGAGCGTGTCACCTGCCACGTTGCCTGCCACCAGATGCCATCAGGTGCCCCCAGCAGAGTCCCTCCTTGCATCAGGTGCCCCCAGCAGAGTCCCTCTTTGCATCAAGTGCCCCCAGCAGAGTCCCGTCTTGCATCAGGTGCCCCCAGCAGAGTCCCTCCTTGCATCAGGTGCCCCAGCAGAGTCCCTCCTTGCATCAGGTGCCCCCAGCAGAGTCCCTCCTTGCATCAGGTGCCCCCAGCAGGGTCCATCCTTGCATCAGGTGCCCCCAGCAGGGCCTATCCTTGCATCAGGTGCCCCCAGCAGCAGTGGCATAGCGTGGGTTGTCAGTGCCCGGTGCAAGGCAAGAAATTTGTGCCCCCTAACCTACAGACTTTTAGCACTCCTTGAGTACCTTCCCTTCCTACAATAGTACTTACCAGCCTGATTCCTACACTGACCTACCTGATTCCTATACTGACCTCTACACTGACCTACATGATTCCTACACTGACCATTACACCCACCTATCTGTCCACTACACTGACCTACCTGATTCCTATACTGACCAGTATATTGACCTACCTGTCCACTACACTACAATACCCACTATAATACACTACACTGATTACCACTACACCACCCACTACACTGATTACTACAAGACCCACTACACTACAACACACACTACACTACGCTGATTACTACAAGACCCACTACACTGATTACTACAACACCCACTACACTACAACACCCACTACACTACACTGATTACTACAACCACTACACTACAACACCCACTATACTACACTGATTACTACAACACCCACTACACTACACTGATTACTACAACACCCACTACACTACGCTAATTACTACAACACCCACTACACTACGAACACCCACTACACCACCCACTACACTACACTGATTACTACAACACCCACTACACTACACTACACCACCCACTACACTACACTGATTACTACAACACCCACTACACTACACCACCCACTACACTACACTGATTACTACAACACCCACTACACTACACTGATTACTAAAACACCCACTACACTACAACACCCACTACACCCACTACACTACGCTGATTACTACAACACCCACTACACTGATTACTAAAACACCCCCTACACTGATTACTAAAACACCCCCTACACTGATTACTACAACACCCACTACACTGATTACTACAACACCCACTACACTACTCTAATTACTACAATACCCACTACACTAACCACTGCCCTACATGGAAGGGCACCAGCAACATGCTGGGGAGGATGGAAACCCAGTCTGGAGGTCACGTGTAGCAGCCGTGTCCAGAAGATCTTCCCGGGACAAAAGCAAAATCTCGGGAAAATAATAAGCTTAAATCGGGACGAGAGTCCAAAAATCTGGATTGTCCCGGGAAAATCAGGACTGTTGGCAAGTATGCATACACCATCAATATATACAGTTCTCACTCCCCATGCACCATCTATATATATATATATATATATATATATATATATATATATATATATATATATATATACAGTCCTCACAACCCCCCCCATACATTGTCCATATATACAATTCTCACCCCCCCATGCACCATCTATATATACAGTCCTCACTCTCCCATACACCATCCATATATACAGTCCAACCCCCCCATGCACCATCCATATATACAGTTCTCACCTCCATATACAATCCATATATACAGTTCTTACCCCTCCATTCCATACCCATTCCACATATACAGGCCTCACCCCTCCCATACACCATCCATATATACAGCCCTCACTAGGGTTGCCACCGGTACCGGAATGACCCGGACAGTCCAGGTTTATACACTTGTGCCCGGGTTTCTGTCCTCCTGAAACCCAGACACAGGGCTCACGCCACCATAAGGCAGCACAGGCAGCCGCCTTAGGGCGCCATGCTGGGGGGGGGTGGAGCGGCAAAATGTCTTTGCCATGGCTGGATTAATGTAGGGGCTCATGGAGATGCAGGGCACTGCATGAAGGCCCGGTTGTGGAGGGGCCTGGTCTGGTGACAGCATGTGCAGGGCGTGGGCAGAATGACATCCTGGCTCCAGCTACCATCTCCACAGTTCGAGCGGGCGGACCAGGAGACGGAGGCCACGGGGAAGAAGAGCAGTGAGGGCGGGACAAGCACCGATAGTCCGGGAGAGAGAAGACCTCTGAAGATGTGGGCACAGCATCCCTGGCACCTGCCAGAGCCTGGAACCCCTGGACTCCTTCAATCTTCTCTCTGTTCCCAGGCCCGAAGGACAGGCTGACCAGGGGACCAGATAATAAGGATGGGTGGGATATGCAGTCAGCCAGGGAATGCTCAACCTCACAGAGATCTGCTGCAGAGCACCTCCATGACCACGAAAATGGGTCCTACCTGCTGCTGGCATGGAAGGTACTGTACTGGCAGACACACACACACCTTCCGGTAGACAGGGATTGGGACATGGGGGCACAAGAGGGCCTGCAGACAGGGTTAGACGTCTCTCTCACCCCACTCTCTTACCCCCCCACTCTCTCTCACCCCTCTTTCTCTCTATCACCCTCTCTCACCCCTCTTTCCCTCTATCACCCTCTCTCACCCCTCTTTCTCTCTGTCACCCTCTCTCTCTCACCCCTCTTTCTCTCTGTCACCCTCTCTCTCACCCCTCTTTCTCTATGTCACCCTCTCTCTCTCTCACCCCACTCTCTCACCCGCCACTCTCTCTCACCCCTCTTTCTCTCTGTCACCCTCTCTCACCCCTCTTTCTCTCTGTCACCCTCTCTCACTCTAACCCCTATTTCTCTCTGTCACCCCCTCTCTCTCTCTCACCCCTCTTTCTCTCTTTTACCCTCTCTCACCCCTCTTTCTCTCTGTCACCCTCTCTTTCTCTCTCACCCCTCTTTCTCTCTGTCACCCTCTCTCTCTCACCCCTCTTTCTCTCTGTCACCCTCTCTCTCTCACCCCTCTTTCTCTATGTCACCCTCTCTCTCTCTCTCTCTCTCACCCCTCTTTCTCTCTGTCACCCTCTCTCACCCCTCTTTCTCTCTGTCACCCTCTCTCACCCCTCTTTCTCTCTGTCACCCTCTCTCACCCCTCTTTCTCTCTGTCATCCTCTCTCACCCCTCTTTCTCTCTGTCACCTTCTCTCTCTCTCTCATCCCTCTTTGTCTATGTCACCCTCTCTCTCTCTCACCCCTCTTTCTCTATGTCTTCCTCTCTCTCTCTCACCCCTCTTTCTCTCTGTCACCCTCTCTCACCCCTCTTTCTCTCTGTCACCCTCTCTCACACCTCTTTCTCTCTGTCACCCTCTCTCACCCCTCTTTCTCTCTGTCACCCTCTCTCACCCCTCTTTCTCTCTGTCACCCTCTCTCACCCCTCTTTCTCTCTGTCACCCTCTCTCACCCCTCTTTCTCTCTGTCACCCTCTCTCACCCCTCTTTCTCTCTGTCACCCTCTCTCACACTTCTTTCTCTCTGTCACCCTCTCTCACCCCTCTTTCTCTCTGTCACCCTCTCTCACCCCTCTTTCTCTCTGTCACCCTCTCTCTCTCACCCCTCTTTCTCTCTCTGTCACCTTCTCTCTCTCACCCCTCTTTCTCTCTGTCACCCTCTCTCTCTCACCCCTCTTTCTCTCTGTCAACCCTCTCTCTTACCCCCCCCCCACTCTTTCACCCCTCTCTCTGACCCCTTCTCTCTCTCTCTCACCCTCCTCTCTTTTTTACCTATTCTCTAAGTCGCCCCTCTCTCACCCCCCTCTCTCTGTCACCCCTCCCCCCTCTCTCTCTCTCTGTCACCCCCCTCTCTCTTCACCAGACTCTAATCTAACGGGGTTCTGTAAGGGGGAGGCAAGGATATAAGGGGACTCTTAGCTAATGGGGGGGGGGGTGCTAAAAAAACAGGGACTCTAATCTAATGGGCTCTGTAAGAGGGGTGCTGATATAAGGTGACTTTGAGCTAATGGGGGTCTCTAATGGGGGATGCTGACTAATGATTTAATGGTTGCTGACCAACTTACAGATCCCCATTAAATTAGAGTCTTTATATTAGCACACCCCCCCCATTAGCTCAGAGTCCCTTTATATCAGTGCCCCCCCCCCCTTACAGACCTCCATTAGCTCAGAGTCCCCTTATATAAGTGCCCCCCTTACAGACCCCCATTAGATTAGAGTCGGGTGAAAAGTGATCAGTATTGAAGTGGTTGTTGGGCTTTAACCAATAGAGCTTTAATAGAAAGCTCTATTTGTATGAAAACAGGATACAAATTTTATTTGGGTACACTCTTGAATGACACCCAGCATCATTCAACCCACTGAGTCCAGGCTGTCAAAGGTACAACCCCTGGGGGTACATCATCATGGGCTCTTATTACACCTGTGCAGAATGGCACATTTCCGTCATTACATAAATTCTGCATTGTGTGCAGGAGTAAGGACCACCCTAGATTTGAATATATGCATAGTGTATACTACAAAAAAAATGCAGTGCGCCGCTACAGTGTTCGGGTTTGGCTTGAAGAAAAGGTGGCAACCCTACACCTGCAGCATTTGTGCGCAAGCATAGAAATCTGCAGCATATGCGTAGCCTGCAAAGTTGCTTTGACGTAGGAATCCCAGGAGGCAGCGGGCCCAGCTTAAGCTGAATGCTAGGAAGTGTTGTCTTGCAGCACAAAAATGAGCCAGAAGATAAACATAAAAATTACATATTTTTACCATTTGTATAGAGGAGAGGGACAAAATAGGAAAATATTGCTGTAATGAGTTAATTTATGCTTTAAGACCCTGCCTTAATTTTTCTGTGTCTATTGCTTCCGAAACAAGGGATATTTTGTTCCATGTCAGTGTAGACACAGATGCTAGTGACTCAATATGACATTTCAGCTGGAAATTAGTACAAAGAAGGATTCGTGGCAATTAAGCAATGCATAATTTAAAAATATGTCTAGAAAATGTTGCAGTAAATGCATTCTTGGACTAAATGGCAGTTCAAAGTGTTATCAGCTGGTGTGATATACAGTGGCTGAGGAGGTGAGCTTAGCCAGAATTTATGAAAGTGCCAGGTACTGTAAATTCTTGCAAGACATATTTTTAAATTATGCATCCCCTAATTGCTATGAATCCTTCTTCCCATATTGGCTGTTTGCTCTTCTGCAGCTCCAAATTTAAGTCGATATCCTACATTATAATTAGACTAAGGCTTAACGTACACGGGATGTTTCTGAAATAGACAAAAATGTCGATACTAAAAGGGCAGCATTTTTTTTTCTTTCATAAATAATGGCATACAACCTGTATTCTGAGATTTTACACAATCATTAATTTTTGTACTCACTTCCATTCATATACTTGGTGCTCTGGCGGGGGGGAGGGGCTCCCATGGAGGAGCAATGGAGATGAGTGGGATCCGGGTCCGGGATTGCAGGCAGCATCACATGACACACAGCCACTGCTTCATCCTTTCTTCACACCGCGCTGGAGCCTGGAGAAGATGGAGGGAGGAGGTAGGTGAAACCAGGACTCATACTAGGCGCGGAGGAAGAAGAAGGCTCCTCTGTGAATGCTGGGACCTCGCTCTCCTCCTCCTCAGCAACGGCTCGAACGTGACTGACGCCACTGCTTGCTAGACGCCAGGCAGCACAGGCGCTAGCAACCAGTGCAGCGGGATGGGCAGTAGAGGCCAGGCCAGCGGCGTGGCTCCAGCCACCTCCTCTCCTCCCTCCATCCTCTCCAGGTTCCAGCATGATGTGAAGACAACAGGGTCTCTCTCTCTCTGCACTGCTGATGATAATGATGTGAGAGAGAGAGAGACTTGGGAGTCAGTAATATTTTCAGGGGGGGGGGGGCAATTGCCCCGTTGCCCCCCCGGATCTGCCCCTGTATCCAATAGAATTCCATTCCTTCCTGATCTGCCTATAGAGTAAAGTGAAATGTAACTGGCTTCTATGGGTTTATTTACTTTGCACAGTCAATGCCTTGTTTTTTTACTAGTCATTTAAATGAAATTAAACGTGATTTTGTATTAAAAGGGAAGATCATAGCATGTCGAAAGGTATAAAAGGTCCTAACAATGAACTTCTCTTATTTGATACCGTTTGGTTCTGTTTACACCTGAACACGGTGTGGGAAACCATTCTGTGCACGTCACATTCAAAAAACACACTGCAGTTACGATCTGCAGCGGGTGTCAAAGTTAGGTTATTGAAATGCAAACACAATGTGTTTGCCTGCACCAGGTCGTATGGTACAAAAGTACCATGTGATCCATTTGCTCTGCATGCACTACTTTTGATGTGATCTGGTGCGATTCTGGTGGCAGCGGGGGTGTTGAGGGGGGTGGCATCAGTGCCAGTGGTGGTGCCATCCTCTCCCACACCACCTCTGCCTTTTACTGATCCCATTCCCCCACCACCACCACAATCTCATCCCTATACCCCTATCACCTCTGTTATAGAGGTGTTGGCTTCCGCAAGAGGCAGAGGTGGTGGAGGTTGGGATCGATTGCACTGGCAATTTGTCACTTAATTCAGTCAATCGTTTCCTCCTCAGAATTCCGTCACCGTGCCTCCAGGGATGCCTTTGCCCCATGTGGACTCCTCGCACTCGCATATGAGAAAGTCCCTCCCCCTTCACTCCATTGGTCAGCTGACTTTCTTTTTCAGTGACCACACCCGCCTCCTTACATTCTCTTTGGATAGGCGGAGTGGTCCAGAGTCTCAGCTCTGCCTTCTCTCTCTCCTCAGCGGTCAATGGGCAATAGCACCCCCCCGCGGCCGAATGAACAGATAGACGGGCTTCTGCAGCACAGCAAGAATGGACAGGTAGGCCCCTCACACTGGCAGACGGGTGGGTGGGCCCCTGTAGTGCCGGAAATCCAAGGCCCAGTCACATGTTTGACTGCTGCGACCCTGATAATTGCGCCACTGACGCATTCCTGTACAATTCCTGGTGTGAACGGGCCCTAAAAGGTTTTTTTTTGGTATGTTTGATAAATGCAAAAATATTTGTTAATCCTGTCAGAGCTAGTAACTTCCTGTACTCTTTACTTGTGCTGACTCCGATTAGCTACTTTGTTTCTCAGATATCTCTGAAGATTACAGAACCACACTCCTCCTCCTATGTTATGGACAGTAGCAGATAAGGCTCGGTTCACACAGGGACGACTTGTCAGGCGACCTAGTCGCCTGACAAGTCGCCTCCCGTTCTGTGCTATGGAACCGTTCTAAGGGGAGGGACACAAGTCGCTCCGACTTAGAAAAAGGTTCCTGTACGACTTTGGGGGCGACTTGGGGCGACTTGCATAGACTTCTATACAGAAGTCGCCCGGGCAGTCGTGTGCAGGTCGCCTCGGTGAGGCGACCTGCAAGTCGTGCCGCCTCTGGTGTGAACCGAGGCTTAAGTGGAGTGCTATCCTGTTTCTGATACATAGGGTGAGTGAGTACCGTCACCGTAGAAAAGGAAGCATGTTACTGGCAGAATCACCAGGTGAAAAGTGCTTGAAAACTAATGCAGCCACCCCATCCAAGGCTGGCCATATACATTTTTTTTTCTGCTGAAAAAACAAACAAAAAAAAAAACATATTCCTCCATCCACACAAAGGGCTGAAAAATCTTGTAGGTGTGAGAGCCGAGAGGAGTCCATGAGGCGTCCTACATCAGCAAAACTACTGCTGTGGATGTGTGTGTGGGCAGACAGGGGAGCAGGGTACTCCCCTGTCATCTCTGGGATTCACACTCTCACAGCATCTCTGTAAAATTAGAAGCAGCCACAACTCTCAGTCCAGTTTTCCACTGTAAAGTGGCCAATGTCTCCAAACCTGCTCACATTACTGTTCAGCAACAGGGGTCATGTCTTACTATCAATTAGATGTGTCCCCTGTGCTAATGGCGTTTCCTCCTACTTCCACCTCCTTAAAGGGGAGTTACACCCAAAATAGGAACTTCCACTTATCCGGTTCCTCCCCCCTCCGGTGTCACATTTGGTACCTTTCAGGGAGGAGCAGATACCTGTCTAATACAGGTATTTGCTCCCACTTCCCGCAGTATCCGCGGCAATCTACACCATGTCCAGCCCCTCCTCCGTCCCCCCTGCTGTCTTCTGGGAGACACACAGGACCCAGAAGACAGCAGGGACCAGTCATAACGCACAGTATGACTTGCGCATGCGCTGTAGGGAAACAGGCTGTGAAGCGCAAGGTTTCCTGATTCCCTTACTTAAGGTACCGGCGCCTCCACCCGGAGCCGAGGGATGGGTTGGCTTCAGGTGAGGACATTGCGGGCGCTCTGGACAGGTAAGTGTCCTTATTTTAAAAGTCAGCAGCTGCAGTATTTGTAGCTGCTGACTTTAAATATTTTTTTTTTCTGTGGAAATCCACTTTAAGCACTTTAAGACCAGGCCTATTTCTGAGCTTTGTTGCTTATAAATAAACCACTTCAATACCGGGTACTTTCACACCTTCCTGCCCACCCAGGCCAATTTTCAGCTTTCATCGCTGTCACTATTTAAATGACCATTGCGTGGTCATGCTACGCTGTACCCAAACTAAATTTTTATCATTTTGTTCCCACAAATAGAGCTTTCTTTTGGTGGTATTTGATCACCTCTGTGGTTTTTATTTTTGCTAAACGAATAAAAAAAGGCTGATAATTTTGAAAAAAAAAAAAGCTTTTCTTTGTTTTTGTTATAAAATTTTGTAAATAAGTAAGTTTTCTCCTTCACTGATGGGCACTGATAAGGCGGCACTGATGAGGTAGCACGAATGAGGTGGCACTGATGGGCACTGACGATGGGCCCTGATAGGCAGCACTGAAAGGTGGCACTCATGCACTGATATGCGGCACTGATGGGCATTGATAGGCAGCACTGTTGGACACTCATAGGTGGCACTGGTGGACACTGATAGGCGACACTGATGGGCACTGAAAGGCTGCACTGATGAGTACTTATGGGTGGCACTGATAGACAGCACTGCTGGGGACTGAAAGGCGGCACTGATGGGCATTGATGGGCACTGATGGCTGGCACTGGATTTCACTGATAGGCATTACTGGCAGGCATTTTTCCGAAGGCACTGATTGGCAGCTGCCTGGGCACTGATTGGCATTTCCCTGGTGGTCTAGGGTGGCATACCTGGTGGTCCTGGGTAGGCTCCTGATAAACAATCAGCACAGACCCCACCCTGTCAGGAGAGCAGCCGATTGGCCCTCCTCTACTCACGTCTGTCAGACGCAAGACAGGAAAAGCTGATCAACGACTCTTCCTGTTTACATCATGATCAGCCGTGATTGGACATGGCTGATCCCATGGTAAAGAGTCTCTGCAGGAGACTCTTTACATAGATCGGTGTTGCAGTGTGTCAGACTGACACACCGCAATAACGATCGCCACGATGCACGCCCCCGGGGGCCGGCAGCGGCTTGATATCCTGGCGACGTCATGTGACGTCTGGTCAGAATATCGCAACCACTTTGCCAACGTCATATTGCTATATGGCAGCCGGCAAGTGGTTAAAATCAGTATTGTTTGGTAGAAAATTACTTAGAACCCCCAAACAATATATAGTATAGCGTATTTTTCGCTCCATAAGGTGCACTCCCCCCCCCCACCAAAAAAATGGGGGAAAATGTCTCTGCATCTTATGGAGCGAATACTGACCAGGCCCTCCCCCCTCCCTCCGTTGCCATGTTACAATACCAGGCCTGCGGTGGCGCTGGGCCTCTTGTAACTCTATCAAGCTGCTCTGTCTTCTATCTGTATGACAGTTGGATGCATACAGGAATGTCAGTCTGTGCGAGGTGGAGGTGGCATTGGTAAGGCTTCATTTTATGGGCACAGGTCAGGCTGCATTTTATTGGCACAGGTCAGGCTTCATTTTATGGTACAGGTCAGGCTGCATTTTATGGGCACAGGTCAGGCTGCATTTTATGGTACAGGTCAGGCTGCATTTTTTGGTACAGGTCAGGCTGCATTTTATGGGCACAGGTCAGGCTGCATTTTATGGGCACAGGTCTGGCTGCATTTCATTGGCACTGGTAAGGCTGCATTTAATTGGCACTGGTCAGGCTGCCTTTCATTAAATATTTTAGTACACCATTTGGTTCAGAATATTTTTTTTTGTTTTCCTCTAAAACCTAGGTATGTCTTATGGTCAGGTGCGTCTTAAAGAGCAAAAAATACAGTATTTTTTTTATCAGAGACCCTAGAGAATAAAATGGTGGTCATTGCAAAATTTTATGTCACATTGTATTTGCTCAGCTGTCTTTCAAATGCGTTTAAAAAAAAAAAAAAAACACTTTAATGAGCAGCTGCAGGCATCACTCCGGTACAACCACTTGAGCAAAATAATGCACAAGTATGTGATTTTGCGGCAGGTGGTTAATAGAGTCGACAGACCTGTGACAGGTACTCAGTGCCCAACTATACCTGCCCTTTCTGCTCCCCCCTCTTCTATGCATAGAAGCCATACTATTGCATCTATGAATAAAAAATGATCTATGAATGGAGGATGGGCAGATGAATAAAAGGTCCACCCTTCCATTTATAGATCATTTTTCATTCATCTATAGTTAAAGCTATAGTACAACATCTATGAATGAAGGGGGGCTGAAAGGGTGGGCATAGTCAGGCACTGATGACAAGTGCCTATCACAGGTCCCTTGGCTTTATTAACCCCTGAAGCACCAGAAAATTATGGCAGTGGAGGGGGCAGCAGTGGATTGAGGAATATTTCAATGAATGCAGGAGCCAGCAGCAGAAAGGGCACAATGGAATAATATCTCTTAATATACATACATACACAGGGCAAGGTGTGTTATTAGCAGCACTTTTAGTAGTGTGGTGTATAAGTGGAACTTCACTCTCTCAGTCAACATTAGTTATTTTTTTATTTTCCTTATGTTGCTAGCATTACTAAATAGATAGGAAGGTGTGGCATATTTACTTGTTTTAAACCTTGTTTTATTACATTTCTTCAGTTACTTCCTGCTTTCCGTGCCTAGGCAAATGATGTTAAACATGCCAGGAGTCTTCAGGATTGGAGGAGGGGTTTTCTCAGCTAAGCACACCTTCCTGCCTGCATGCCTGAGCTAATAGCAGAAGGATTCCAGAAAGTAAATTCTACATGAATCATGTGCCCTTACTCAAGATGCCCATAGCAAAATAAAGTATAGGGACATGAATGGATGGATCAGTTTGCTTTGAATATTACAAATGAATTAAATAGCATTTTTGCCTTGTGGTGCTCAGATGCAGTGTAGTTTTGCTTTAAGGCATTTCTTTTTGACATTGGATCAGGAGTAAAGTCATGTGCCTTGTGCAGATTTTTCTATTTTGACTAAACTTTAAAGAGGAACTGCAGTCAGCTCACGTAATATGTAATTAAAACACCTTTGCCATTCTGAAGCTTCCCTCCAACCACTTTGCATATTATTTTATATATATTGTGATTCTGTATTTGTCAGATATGCTGCAGAAATCTCCCTCCACTGAGTCTGGTTACAACCATTTTAACTTTGGGCAGCTGAAGCTGCTCCCTGTTCACTTCCTGGATTTACACAGATACACATACTTGCCAATAGTCCCGATTTTCCCAGGAGAATCCCGATTTTTGGACCCTCGGCCCGATCGGAATACGTCCTGATGAAAATCCCGAGATTTTGCTTTTGTCCCGGGAATCGGGACTGTTTTTGGAAAAGACTGCAGTGGGCTACAAAAAAGATAAGCGCCGCCGCCACCGTGAGATTTCATTCTGGCTTTCCCCGTGTGCTCAGTGGAAAGGCGATCTGTGCAGCCAATCGGCTTCTCTCTTCAGTGTACAAGTAGACAATTCTCTTGTACACTGAAGCTGATTGGCTGCACGGATCGGAGGCCCCTCCCCTCTCCACTGAACACACGGGAAAAGACGGGAAATGGAGCTGCTGCCAACCCTCCGCCCCGTGTGTCCGACGAGAGGGGACACTGATGTAAGGAGGGGTTCCGCTGGGGACACTGATGTAAGGAGGGGCTCCGCTGGGGACACCAGATGTAAGGAGGGGCTCCGCTGGGGACACCAGATGTATGGAAGGGCTCCGCTGGGGACACCTGATGTAAGGAGGGGCTCCGCTGGGGACATCTGTGATGTAAGGAGGGCCTCCGCTGGGGACACCAGATGTAAGGAGGGGCTCCGCTGGGGACACCTGATGTAAGGAGGGGCTCCGCTAGGGACATCTCTGATGTAAGGAGGGCCTCCGCTGGGGACACCAGATGTAAGGAGGGGCTCTGCTGGGGACACCAGATGTAAAGAGGGGCTCTGTTGGGGACACCAGATGTAAGGAGGGGCTCCATTGGGGACACCTAATGTAAGGAGGAGCTCCGTTGGGGAAACCTGATGTAAGGAGGGGCTCCGTTGGGGACACCTGATGTAAGGAGGGGCTCCGTTGGGGACACCTGATGTAAGGAGGGGCTCCGCTGGGGACAAGTGGTGTAAGGAGGGGCTCCGCTAGGGACACCTGATGTACGAAGGGGCTCCGCTGGGGACACCTGGTGTAAGGAGGGGCTCCACTGGGGACATCTGATGTAAGGATGGGCTCCGCTGGGGACACCTGGTGTAAGGAGGGGCTCCGCTGGGGACATCTGATGTAAGGAGGACTCCACTGGGGACGCCTGGTGTAAGGAGGGACTCCGCTGGGGACGCCTGGTGTAAGGAGGGACTCCGCTGGGGACGCCTGGTGTAAGGAGGGACTCTGCTGGGGACACCTGGTGTAGGGAGGGACTCTGCTGGGGACACCTGGTGTAGGGAGGGACTCTGCTGGGGACACCTGGTGTAAGGAGGGACTCTGCTGGGGACACCTGGTGTAAGGAGGGACTCTGCATTATGGTGAGTTGAATGATTTCATTTTATATTACAATGTAATAATAGAAATAATGCTCTTCAATCATCCTGACACCATAATAACCATGGTGCCGGGATGATTGAAGCGCCAACACTAGGTGTTTGGAGTATCTTTAGCTGCTGATTGTTAAACTTTATAGAATACACATATTGCTATTGTGGTGTAGGATCTGGGGCTGTTGTCTCTCCATCCCTCTTTTTTCCTTCCTTCTCTCTCCTTCCCTCCCTATTTCTTTCTTTCACCCTCCATCCCTCCTTTATCTCAGACTTGAACCACACCCGATTGAGCCACGCCCTATTTAAGAGACACCCATTATTCAGTTTAAACCACGCCCATGCTCCGCTAGGGACATCTCTGATGTAAGGAGGGCCTCCGCTGGGGACACCAGATGTAAGGAGGGGCTCTGCTGGGGACACCAGATGTAAAGAGGGGCTCTGTTGGGGACACCAGATGTAAGGAGGGGCTCCATTGGGGACACCTAATGTAAGGAGGAGCTCCGTTGGGGAAACCTGATGTAAGGAGGGGCTCCGTTGGGGACACCTGATGTAAGGAGGGGCTCCGTTGGGGACACCTGATGTAAGGAGGGGCTCCGCTGGGGACAAGTGGTGTAAGGAGGGGCTCCGCTAGGGACACCTGATGTACGGAGGGGCTCCGCTGGGGACACCTGGTGTAAGGAGGGGCGCCACTGGGGACATCTGATGTAAGGATGGGCTCTGCTGGGGACACCTGGTGTAAGGAGGGGCTCCGCTGGGGACATCTGATGTAAGGAGGACTCCACTGGGGACGCCTGGTGTAAGGAGGGACTCCGCTGGGGATGCCTGGTGTAAGGAGGGACTCCGCTGGGGATGCCTGGTGTAAGGAGGGACTCCGCTGGGGACGCCTGGTGTAAGGAGGGACTCTGCTGGGGACACCTGGTGTAGGGAGGGACTCTGCTGGGGACACCTGGTGTAGGGAGGGACTCTGCTGGGGACACCTGGTGTAAGGAGGGACTCTGCATTATGGTGAGTTGAATGATTTCATTTTATATTACAATGTAATAATAGAAATAATGCTCTTCAATCATCCTGACACCATAATAACCATGGTGCCGGGATGATTGAAGCACCAACACTAGGTGTTTGGAGTATCTTTAGCTGCTGATTGTTAAACTTTATAGAATACACATATTGCTATTGTGGTGTAGGATCTGGGGCTGTTGTCTCTCCATCCCTCTTTTTTCCTTCCTTCTCTCTCCTTCCCTCCCTATTTCTTTCTTTCACCCTCCATCCCTCCTTTATCTCAGACTTGAACCACACCCGATTGAGCCACGCCCTATTTAAGAGACACCCATTATTCAGTTTAAACCACGCCCATGCTCCGCGCGCCGCATTTTCCTTTTCCCACTACACCACACCTAAAAACGAATGCCCCGCCCCTAATTATAATAAGACTCCGTCTACAGACAGAAAAGTGTCTCTATACATTTTTTGACAATGTTGGCAACTATGAACACACAGAGGCACACCTCCAGCTCTGCAGCTCTCATTGGCCCTCTTATGACTCATGCCCCCTCACTTCCTGGCAAACTCTCACAAGAGTTGCATGTGCATGATGTCATGAGTCTAGACTTTTTACCAGACAAGAAACAGGAAGTGGGCTATATAAGGTATTTACTGGCAGAAAAAAAAATGTTTTACTATCCAAAGTTAAAACAACAAGGGCAGAAGATGTAATAGATGGAAAGTTGAAAAAATTTCTGAAGGTCCACTTTAAGGGCAAGCTTCAACAGCTTTGGCTGGATCAAAGTTGTTATTTTGCTCCTGGCTGCTGGTAATTCATTTACACTACTCCTCCAGCTCCAGCACTTGTCAGAGGAAAAAAGAAAAGCAGTTGGGGGAGCCTAGTTTTTGTTTTTTTGCTCTAGGGCAGGGATCCTCAAACTACGGCCCTCCAGCTGTTGCGGAACTACACATCCCATGAGGCATTGTAAAACTCTGACATTCACAGACATGACTAGGGATGATGGGAATTGTAGTTCCTGGACAACTGGGGGGCCATAGTTTGAAGACCCCTGCTCTAGTGCATTCCTAGCATCCTCATTTTCCAACCAAGCAAGAGCTGGGACACTGAGCCGCAGAGAAGTGTAAAGCACAGTGCTGTTGAGTACATGAGAGGCTATTTGCCTGCCTGAAGGAAGCACTCCTCCCATCTCAGGTAGTGCTTACGTGGTCTACATGGCTCAATGGGGTCATTGAGGTAAGCAGTCGACCAACCCATAGAGAGTTGGATCCCTCTACCAGAAGATGCCTCCCGGTATCAATGTAAAAACTGCATTTCAAGGGGATTACAGTCTACTGGCAAGATGCAAAAGAAAGAGTGGTGAATTTGTGCTATGTATTGTACGTTAGGAGTTGCACTACAGTACTTTTTACATTTGCTTTGAGATAAGCTTTAAGGGTACACATTAATCTAAGAATGGAGGATGTGGAACTTTTCATTCATCTACTTTTCCTCCATTCATAAATCGCTTTTCATTTATTGAAGCTACAGTGCCTTGAAAAAGTATTCATGCTCCTTGAAATTTTCCACATTTTGTCATGTTACAACCAAAAACGTAAATGTATTTTATTGGGCTTTTATGTGATAGACCAACACAAAGTGGCACATAATTGTGAAGTGGATGGAAAATTATAAAATGTTTTCATTTTTTTTTTTACAAATAAATATCTGAAAAGTGTGGAGTGCATTTGTACTCCTGAGTCAATACTTTGTAGACTCACCTTTTGCTGCAATTACAGCTGCAAGTCTTTTCGGGTATCTCTCTGCCAGCTTTGCACCTCTAGAGAGTGACATTTTTCCCATTCCTCTCTGCAAAGTAGCTCAAGCTCTGTCAGATTGGATGAAGAGAGTTGGTGAACAGCAATTTTCAAGTCTTGCCACAGATTATCAATTGGATTTAGGTCTGGGCTTTGACTGGGCCATTCTAACACATGAATATGCTTTGATCTAAACCATTCCATTGTAGCTCTAACTGTATGTTAAGGGTCATTGTCCTGCTGGAAGGTGAACCTCCGCCCCAGTCTTAAGTCTTCTGCAGACTCTAATGCCGCGTACACAGGGTTGGATTTTCCGACGGGAAATTTTGGATGTGAGCTTGTTGTCAGAAAGTCCAACCGTGTGCATGCTCCATCGAACATTTTCTGTCTGACTTTCCGCCAACAACTGTTTGCTAACAGGTTCTCAAATTTTCTGCCAACAAAACTTTGTTGTCGGAAAGTCCGATCGTGTTTACATAAGTCAGTTGCACAAAAGTTCACGCATGCTCGGAATCAAGCAGAAGGAGCTGCACTGGCTATTGAACTTCCCTTTTCTCAGCTTGTTGTACGTCTTGTACATCACCACATTCAGAATTGTGGGCCAACATTTGTGTGACCGTATGTATGCAAGACAAGTATGAGCCAACAACCTTCGAACAAAAATCCACGGTTTTGTTGGCGGAAAGTCCGATCGTGTGTAGGGAGCATAAAAGGTTTTTTTCTAAAATTGCTCTGTATGTGGCTCCATCCATCTTCCCATCAACTCTGACCAGCTTCCCTGTCCCTGCTGAAGAAAAGCATCCCCACAACATGATGCTGCCACCACCATGTTTCACAGTGGGGAGGGTATGTTCGGGGTGATGTGCAGTGTTAGTTTTCCACTACACATAGCGTTTTGCTTTTATGCCAAAAAGTTCAATTTTGGTCTCATCTGACCAGAGCACCAATTTCCACGTTTGCTGTGGAAAGGTTTGTGGCTTCTCACAAACTGCAAATGGGAATTCTTATGGTTATTTTCAGCAATGGCTTTCTTTGTGCGACTCTTCCATAAAGGCCAGATTTGTGGAATGCACGACTAATAGTTGTCCTATGGACAGATTCTGCCACCCGAGCTCTGGATCTCTGTAGATCCTCCAGAGCTACCATGGGCCTCTTGGCTGCTTCTCTGATTAATGCTCTCCTTGTCCGGCCTGTCAGTTTACATGGACGGCCATGTCTTGGTAGATTTGCAGTTGTGCCATACACTTTCCATTTTTGGATGATGGATTGAACAGTGCTCCGTGAGATGTTCAAAGCTTGGGATTTTTTTTTAGAACCTAACCCTGCTTTAAACTTCTCCACAGCTTTATCCCTGACCTGACCTTTATACTGGGATTAAATTACACACAGGTGGACTCCATTTAATAATTAGGTGATTTCTGAAGGCAATTGGTTCCACTAGATTTTAGTTAGGGGTATCAGAGTAAAGGGGGCTAAATACAAATGCATGCCACACTTTGCAGATATCTATCTGTAAAGCATTTTGAAAACCATTTATCATTTTCCTTCCACTTCACACTTTGTGTTGGTCTATCACATAAAATCCCAATAAAATACATTAACGTTTTTGGTTGGAACATGAAAAAATGTGGAAAATTTCAAGGGATATGAATACTTTTACAAGGCACTGTAAGTCTCGCATATTGTGCTTATTTAAAAAAAAACCCAGTGAGTAAATTTATGCTTCAATTAATGGCAGCCGACTTGGCACATATATGCGGCCTCTAAGCAGGTGGGCTTTAACGCAGAGCAGCCACATATATGTGGCCCTAGGTAAACACTTTACTGTGTTAAGAGCAAGCTCCCTGCATAGTAACGAATGAGTACTGGAAAGCTTCAGATGCATACTTGCAATCAGGAGTTTTCTGATCATGTAACAGCTGTGACTGACAATTATAGCAGTCACATGATAAGAATGCCCGCCTCCGCATTTAAAGCCTCTTAAAGGGCTGGGAGGCAGCGGCTGGATGGGGTTAAATCAGATATGTAAATAGGAGCAGGGTAATTATTTCCCCTTGATGGAGCTTTACTTGCAGTACTGAATATAGAAACTCTCTCACTTCCACCCACCTTAGAACCAAATCTAATACGTGCTGGGCTACAGCTATTACCTTGTGCTTATAGGTTATCCCCTATGAAGAAAAATGTGTTTTAATGTTATAAATACAATTCTTTATTTTTTTTTTCCTTAAAAATTTAGAGGGATTGTTTTCTAACTTAACCACTTGTCTACAGGGGCCATTTATTCAGCTTTTGCATACACGTAAAATGCACATTTTACGTTCAACGATTAGTTAAACCCCCTGCACATATATAAAAACGCAAGACCCTGGAGAATAAAATGGTGGTAATGGCAATTTTTAGGTCGAATAATGAGCCTTGGCTACCCATGACCCTGTCGTCGGTCCCCCAGTTTTTCTTTCTTGGATGACCTGTGGTAGGTTCTGACCACTGCAGACCGGCAACATCGCACAAGAGCTTCAGTTTTGGAGATGTCCTGCCCTGGTTGTCCAACCATTACAATTTGGCCTATGTGAAAGTCGCTCAAATACTTGCCCATTTTTTTCTGTGTTCAACACGTCAACTACAGGGACATGTTCACTTGCTGCCTAATATATCCCACTCACTTTCAGGTGCCATTGTAACAAAATAATCAGTTATTCTACCTGTTAGTGATCATAATGTTATGACTGATTGGTTTAGGTGAAAATAGCCCAATGTGATAGCATTTTGCTGTGATAGGTTCTCTTTACTTAGACATAAGGGGGTCTTATCTAGACCTTTGATGTTTACTCTGCCTGTCCTGGGTTCACCATCAGGCATAGTATACAATGATGTAGTTATTCCGCGCTAACAGCAATATTGTGCAAAAAGTGCTTAATAAATAAAATAACTAAACACTGTGTAAATGTTCAATATATTGGAATACTAAAGTGCAAAAGTGATAAGTCCAAACATTAGTAAATCAATCTTGGGGCATTAGATTCAATATGATGATCTCTTAATTACACATTCTTTCAATGGATGCCCAAAAAGGAATAATGCGAAAATAAGTTTGAATAAATAACACAGCAGGCAGGGAAGAAGTTTATAATCCCATAAATGAGCTCACAGAACCCTTATCTTCATATCTTGGCATGTCAGCATAAGGTAATAAGCAGGGATTTATTCCATTATTCCAACTTCCACCACCAGGGGGTCCTCCATTGCATAAAGTGTAAAACCTTGATATCTTGAGGTAACAGCATAAAAAATAAACCGGAATCTATTCCGCTGTTTTAACTTCAACCACCAGGGGATCTTGCGTTCCACTGAGCGCCGGTTCACATTAGAAGCGGCACGACTTGCAGGTCGCCTCACCGAGGCGACCTGCACACGACTGCCGCGGCGACTTGCAAGACGACTTCTGTATAGAAGTCTATGCAAGTCGCCCCCAAAGTAGTACAGGAACCTTTCTTCTAAGTCGGAGCGACTTGCGTCGCTCCGATTAGAACGGTTCCATTGTACAGAACGGGAGGCGCCTTGTCAGGCGGCTAGGTCGCCTGACAAGTCGCCCCCGTGTGAACCGGCTCTAAGTGTATAACCTCAGACAAAAGGAAAGATCTTCATTCCTCTGGAGAACTGGAAAGAAGGCCTGTTTATGGTTTATGCTGTTACCTCAAGATATCAAGGTTTTACACTTTATGCAACGGAGGACCCCCTGGTGGTGGAAGTTGGAATAACGGAATAAATCCCTGCTTATTACCTTATGCTGACATGCCAAGATATGAAGGTGAGGGTTCTGTGAGCTCATTTATGGGATTGTAAACTTCTTCCGTGCCTGTTGTGTTATTTATTCAAACTTATTTTCGCATTATTCCTTTTTGGGCATCCATTGAAAGAATGTGTAATTAAGAGATCATCATATTGAATCTAATGCCCCAAGATTGATTTACTAATGTTTGGACTTATCACTTTTGCACTTTAGTATTCCAATATATTGAACATTTACACAGTGTTTATTTATTTTATTTATTGAGCACTTTTTGCACAATATCGCTGTTAGCGCGGAATCACTACATCACCGTATACTATTTATGAGTGGATTGTGAACACTGGAAGATTCTGCTGCAGACAGTTTTCTTCATTTTATTTGATTGCACTTTATTGCACGTCACACACTTTGGATATTTAATTGTTCATGTATTAATCTTTATTTATTAATTTGTATATTTATATAAGAGATCACCTTGAACACATCTTGGTAGCGCAAAGGCTTTTATTTTTATACTAATTTTAACACCGTCAGGCATAGTGGTGGTACCTTTGTGGGCTGTGGAAGTAATCAAGCTTCCTAAATCATTTCCACCTACTCTGCAAAAATAGATGCACAAAAAAAAAGCCTGTAAATTGACAAAACTGCCCACAACAAGTGTGAAAGAAGCCTGACATTCTCTAGTAGCATGTCCCCAAAATCCAATTATTCCCTCTTGCATTTCCAGTTATTGATCACCCGCTGTTGTATGTCTACAATCTGACTCATTTCCTGTACCATTACATACACAAAGCATTACATGGAGCCCTTTGATGATGTCAGGGGCAGCACTTGAAGCGCCTGATATCAAGTAAGTTGACAACTGCTATAAATCATATCCTGAAGTGCATTAGGCGTACATTGTTGGTCTGTACAAAAAGAAATTTGTTTGCGATATCCACATGGGAATATACACAGTAAATGTGATGTTGTAGTTGAATGTATGATGCAGAAGCTTCCACGTACTCTCTAAGGCTCAGTTAACATATATGTAATTCGGATGAGTTTTGCACAGCATCTGATGCATATAACATGTGAATAGGACCGGCTTTCAATGGAGCCGGTTCACACATGACAGGGGCAGCTGTGGTCTGTTTTTAAAGAGAATCCTGTAGGATTTTGGGTCTGATTCAGGTGCAAATTCAAGTAAAAAGTTGCACCTGAACAGGTGAACTAAGCCACACCAGACTCCGGACTGCAAACCACAGCCGAACATGTGCACTTAGCTTAAAGCCGCATTTACCCTTGAACTGAGCAGCTTAGGCCATTTTGAAACAGGTGTTTATGCATGCCTCTGAAACATGTTTTTTTTTTTTTTTTTTTGCCAAACTTAGCACATATTTATTTTCCTAAGTATCTAGGTGGATTTTTATAGTTTTTGTGGTTTGTGTTTTTTCATGCTTCCAGTGAAGTATATTTGGCTAAAAATGCTTGAAGCCTATAGCTCAAAAGAAGCTTGTGTACTTTTTCAAGTGGCACTGGCTCAGGTCCGAACAAGTACAAATTAAAATAAACATGAGATTTTGGATGTTGAGCATGAGGCTTTGAGGTACAAAACACTGAGGTGTGAATGTGGCCTTAAAAGTAAAGGATTCACATGACCCTTATAATTTCAGTACACCTGAACTTAACAAGTCTGCATGCACTGACAACATTGCATTTATATATTACTGCAGGGAAACAAAAAAGGCCATTTTGGTTCCTAATTACTCATAAAACACTGGTTATTCTTTCGCATTTCTCGCTTTCTTCTCAAGGCCTACTCCATACAAAGCAGGTTTTGTATACAATGTACAGAGGAGGGCAGACAAGCTAGAAATAATTGCATTGGCATATATAAACCCTATAATTTAGGCAGTAACTAACTGGGTGCAATTGGAGCATAAAAAAATGGTCTTGTCCTGCGAAGATACTCTATTGGATGATTAAAAATAAAGAGATATAGAAATATTAGGGAGCATAGCTCGCCTGTCAACCTAGTGTGTTTCTTCTGTTAATCCATGTGTTGTTCTAAAACAGCTGGAAATACCAGATTACAGAAAACACACTTCACACTGGTACTTTAGGTCCTATTTGAACATATACCAGATATTCCCAAATGTGAAGAATGTTTTAGGAAGATGACAGCACGCCCCTGCACCATCCAATGCCATGTTTAGCTTTTCTGTCCTTCACCCTTCCAGGGTACCTGTACTATACTCCTATGCCCATGCTTTTATAGTCAACCTGCCTTTCTGTATGGCTCCATTGCTGGCTGCTGCCCTCATCTCTTAAATTTGTCCCCCATATGCTTGTAGCTCTCATGTAGGAAAAATAGGATTTTTATAATAGCTTACCTGTAAAAATCCTTTTCTTTTGAAGTACATCACGGGACACAGAGCCATAGTAATTACTATGTGGGTTATAGTCCACCTTCAGGTGCTGGACACTGGCACACCCTAAACAGGAAGTTGCCTCCCTATATAACCCCTCCCACTACTGGGAGTATCTCAGTTTTGTAGCAAAGCAATACATGTGTATACTAGAAAGAGGTACGAGACCTGTGTCCCGTGATGTACTTCAAAAGAAAAGGATTTTACAGGTAAGCTGTTATAAAAATCCTATTTTCTTTAATCGTACATCACGGGACACAGAGCCATAGTAATTACTATGTGGGATGTCCCAGAGCAATGCCAACTGAGGGCAGGGAGACACAATCAAAGTAGGGCACCATGAGATCGGAGGATTTATACTGCTGCCTGCAGTACACTGCGCCCAAAGGCGACATCCTCATGTCTTTTTACATCCACCAGATAGAATCTGGTAAATGTATGGATTGAAAACCAAGTTGCGGCCTTGCAGAATTGAGCCATGGAGGCTTGGTGATGCACTGCCCACGAGGACTAACAGCCCTAGAGCAGTGCACTTTGATTTGAGAGGGTAAAACTACCTCTTCAAACCATGAGATTGAACGATTACTTGTCGAATCCATTTAGAAAAAGTAGATTTCGATGGTGCCTGTCCTCTTTTAGGACCTTCAGGCAACATGAACAAAACATCCGTTTTACGAATCTGAGCAGTCGCCTTTAAGTAGACTTTGACTGCTCTCACCACATCGAGAATGTAGTGATTTCTCTTCCATAGAACAGGGTTCTGGAAAAATGAAGGTAGAACAATATCCTGGTTTAGACCTTGGGTAAAAAGTTAGGATGAGGACGCAATACTACAACCCCTGGCAAAAATTATGGAATCACCAGTCCCTGAGGATTTTCCTTCAGTTGTTTATTGTTGTAGAAAAAAAGCAGGCATTTCAAATGGCAACTTTCTGGCTTTAAGAAACACTAAAAGAAATCAAGAAAAATAATTGTGGTGGCCAGTAACAGTTAGATTTATAGAACAAGCACAGGGAATAAATTATGGAATCACTCAACTCTGAGGAAAAAATTATGGAATCATGAAAAACAAACAAAATAACACTCCAACACATCACTAGTACTTTGTTGCACCACCTCTGGCTTTTATAACTGCTTGCAGTCTCTGAGGAATTGACTTAATGAGTGATAAACAGTACTCTTCATCAATCTGGCTCCAGCCTTCTCTGATTGCTGTTGCCAAATCATCTTTGCAGGTTGGAGCCTTGTCATGGACCATTTTCTTTAACTTCCACCACAGATTTTCAATTGGATTGAGATCCGGACTGTTTGCAGGCCATGACATTGACCTTATGTGTCTTTCTTCAAGGAGTTTTTTCACAGTTTTTGCTCTATGGTAAGATGCATTATCATTTGGATAAATGATTTCATTATCCCCAAACATCCTTTCAATAGATGGGATAAGAAAAGTGTCCAAAATTTCAGTGTAAACCTGTGCATTTATTGAAGATTTAATGACAGCCATCTCCCCAGTGCCTTTACCTGACATGCAGCCCCATATCATAATTGACTGTGGAAATTTGCATGTTTTCTTCAGACAGTCGTCTGCATAAATCTCATTGGAATGGCACCAAACAAAAGTTCCAGCATAATCACCTTGCCCAGTGCAGATTTGAGATTCATCACTGAATGACTTTCATCCAATCATCCACAGTCCACGATTGCCTTTCCTTAGCCCATTGTAACCTTGTTTTTTTATGTTTAGGTGTTAGAGATGGCTTTCTTTTAGCTTTGCTGTATGTAAATCCCATTTCCTTTAAGTGGTTTCTTACAGTTCGGTCACAGATGTTGACTCCAGTTTCCTCCCATTTATTCCTCATTTGTTTTGTTGTACATTTTCTGTTTTCAAGGCATATTGCTTTAAGTTTTCTGTCTTGACGCTTTGATGTCTTCCTTGGTCTACCAGTATGCTTGTCTTTAACCACCTTCCCATGTTGTTTGTATTTGGTCCATGTTTTAGACACAGCCGACTGTGAACAACCAACATCTTGTGCAACACTGCGTGATGATTTACCCTCTTTACCTACATACTAACAAGCAGATTTAATCTGATGCAGGTGTTAGTGTTTGTAATGAAAATGTACAGGGTGATTCCATAATTTTTTCCTCAGAATTGAGTGATTCCATAATTTATTCCCTGTACTTGTTCTATAAATCTAACTGTTACTGGCCACCACAATTATTTTTCTTGATTTCTTTTAGTGTTTCTTAAAGCCAGAAAGTTGCCATTTGAAATGCCTTTAGTTTTTGGCCATGTCTGATCTGCTTTTTTTCTACAACAATAAACAACTGAAAGAACATCCTCAGGGACTGGTGATTCCATAATTTTTGCCAGGGGTTGTATCTTATCCTTGTGAACAATAAAAATATGGCTCTTTACAAGAGAGAGCAGCCAATTCTGATACCCTTCTTGCAGCAGATATGGTTACCACAAAAAATAGTTTCCTTGTTAAAAAAGGACCAAAAAAAAAAAAAAGGGCTGTTTTATAATGCCGACAAAACTACCGTATTTATCGGCGTATAACATGCACTTTTTTCCCCTTAAAATCAGGGGAAAATCGTGGGTGCGTGTTATACGCCGATCCCCGCTGATTTTTTTCGATCGCGCCGACATACACATCCGAGTGTACAGATTCAAATATGGCGCCGGCTGACTCGGCGGAGCAGAGCGAGCGCCGCAGAGATCGGAGGGACTGGGCGGAGCCGAGATACACATAGCCGAATGTACTCGGCTCTTTTCGGCTCCGCTCAGTCACGCCCAGTCCCGCCCTGGGCGTGACTGTGAGCGGAGCCGAAAAGAGCCGAGTACACTCGGGTATGTGTATCTCGGCTCCGCCCAGTCCCTCCGATCTCTGCGGCGCTCGCTCTGCTCCGCCGAGTCCTCCGGCGCCATATTTGAATCTGTACACTGTGTATGTCGGCGCGATCGCAAAAAATCAGCGGGGATTGCAAGGCTGCAATGGACACTGGGGAAGGCTGCACTAACAAGGCTGCACTGACATGACTGCAATGGACACTGGGGAAGGCTGCACTAACAAGGCTGCACTGACATGGCTGCAAGGCTGCACTGGGACAAGGCTGCAATGGACACTGGGGAAGGCTGCACTAACAAGGCTGCACCGACAAGGTTTCAATGACACTGATAAGGCTGCATTGATGGGCATTTAAATGTAAGTTTTTTTCCCTTAAACTTCCCTCCTAAAAGTTTTTTTCCTTAAAATTCCCTCCTAAACTTGGGGTGCGTGTCATACGCCGATAAATACGGTAAATTCAAGTCCCAAGGGTTCAGGGGTTACCTAACCGGAGATTAAGCCGTGTTACCCCCTGAATAAAGTTACGAACCAAAGAATGCAAAGCAAGTGGTCTTGAAATAATACCGATAAGGCCGAGACCTGTCCTTAGAAAGCACTCAAGGCCAGCCTTATTTCTCACCCCATCTGCAGAGAGTCAAGGACTCTACCTTTGACCTATTTCCTGCGGTGCAACTCCTGGTTTTACACAAGAAGACATATGTTTCTCAGACTCCATAATATATAAATTATGGAGGCCGGCTCCCTTGCATTAACCAAGGTAGAAACTACTGAACCTAACAGCCCACACTTCTTCAGAGAGTGGGTCTCAATAGCCACATAGTTAACTTTAGCGTTTGTAAATTAGGATGGAACACCGGACCTTGCGAGAGAAGGTCTGGTCGTGTTGGTAGGGTCCATGGGTCCCCTACAGCCATCTTTACGATCTCTGCATACCAAGATTTCCTGGGCCCTGCTGGGGGCCACAAGAATCAATGACTTCCCTTCCTGCTTGATCCTGCGAAGAAGTCATGGACGCAGGCAGAATAGGAGGGAATGTATAAATCAGTGAGAACCGATTCTACCGGAATAGCAAGGCATCTGTTCCGCATGCTAGCGGATCCTTTGTTCTTGACACAAAATTGTCGATTTCTTTGTTGAACCTGGACGCAAACAGATTTATGTCTGGGATCCCCCATTTTTGACATATTGACAGGAAGATATCGGGGTGAAGAAACCATTCTCCCGGGAACAACTGCTGGCGACTCAAGTAGTCCGCCTGCCAATTTTCTATTCCTAGAATGAAGACTGCCGATAGGCAAAGTACATTGTTTTCTGCCCAAGACAGGATATGATTCACCTTTTTCTGGGCCGCACAACTTCTTGTGCCCCCTTGGTGATTAATATAGGCCATTCCTGTGGCATTGTCGGATTGAATCCTGGCAGGACAATACTGTAAACTGAACATTCAGTCCCTCAGGACCAAGAGCTCTGCCTGAATTTCTAAAATGTTAATGGGCAAGGCCATTTCTGACCTGGGCCACTTCTCTTGGACAGTTGCCTCTTCCAGGACTGTTCTCCAACCTAAACAAAAAAGGTTGGCATATGCTGTTACCACTTCCCAGGTAACTGAAGGAAGGATTTTCCCCTTAATAGATTTTTGGATATTGACCATAAACTGAGGCTCTGGTGCACCCAGGCTACAGCATCTGGTCTGTCCAGGTGGTCTCTCATCCGGGTACTAACCAGGCCCGACCCTGCTTAGCCTCCAAGATCAGACAAGATCGGACGCTACCAGGGTGATGTGGCTGTAGGCTTTGGAGTCAGACACATTGGGAATGTAGAGCTTGAACCCTTTGTTCCAAGCCGATGGGAAACTGTTTTGCAGCAGTCTCAAATTAAACTGAGCATAAGGAACGGCCTCGAATTAAGCCACCATCTTTCCCAACAACTTCATGCAAAGTTGAATAGAAGAAATTCATCTTGCTTCGACCACCTAAATCAGTTGGTTTAGGGTGCTGATCTTTGCCTGGGGTAAGAATACCCTTTTCTGGGTGTACCTATGATCGGACCCAAGTATTTTAGCCTTCTTCAAGGTTTTAAAGAAGATTTCTCCTAGGTTGAGAATCCGACCTACATATTCCAGGTAGATGAATGTGGTGACCATACTTTGGTATAAGTGGGCTACCGACTGGTCTATCATAAACAGATCAACTAGGTAAACCATACTCGTTATACCTTGGGCCCTTAATCTGGCTAGAAGAGGGGCCAGAACCTTTGTAAACACTCAAGGTGCAGTAGCTGGACTGGAAAGCAGAGCTACACACTGAAAATGAAGATTTTCCACCTTGAAAAGTAGATATTACTAGTGAGCGAGGAAATAGGCATATGGAGGTATTTATCTTTGACGTCGATTGACGCCAGAAGTTCTCCTCCTTGTAGGATGGAGATAACTGATTTGGACTGACTCCATATGAAAAAAAAGAGTGCTTATATTCAGGAATTGAATTTAGATTTTTGAGGTCCATTCGGATTTGGCACCATGAAAAAAAGAGGTTTGAATCATACTCCAACCTCTGTTCTTACATGGGGACCCCCATTATCTCTTTTTCTCTGGATCCTTAGAAACGTTTGATCTGAGGAGACGGGAACTCTTGGAACTCCAGTTTGTAGCCTGGAGCTATTGAGGAAGTCCCCAATTCGTCGCGACACTCTTCCTGCCAGATCCTTCGGAATTGCAGAATTCCCCCTATTCGATTGAACCTGACGGTGGAAGCCGCCGTGACTGCCTGGAGGCTGATGCCTCTGGCACTGGAGAAGACGCTTTAAAACGAAAATACATTTACTCCTTTTCTTAAATGGCAAAAAGGGGTGCTTTCCACTAGAATTCCTTTGGATGTATTATCCAAAACATCCCCAAATAGCTGTTTCACTGCAAAAAGGAAAACTAGCCAGGAGCTTCTTACAAGGCGCTTAGCAAAGGGCGCAAGGCCTGAAGGATAGAATCTCTCATAGCAACTATTGCAAACATAAAGCTGCCTCTCTGCCTGCTGAACAGGATAACCTTGAACACCTGTTTAAACTGTCAGCACAGGCTCAAGACACTCAATCTGCCAGAGAAAAAAAAGTTTTTTTTTTTCCTTTTCAATAGGAATTCCACCTTTTTATACGTTGGATCCTTAAGCATTTGAGCATTGTCTGCCGGACAAGTCAAACTTACACACAGAGGCTATAGCAGCGTTAATTGCTGGTATACCCTACCCTACCGAATTTCCTCCACAATAGGATAAAGTGTGAAAACTTTTTAGGAGGGGAAAAAAATGCTTATCTAGGTGATCCTTTCAGATACAAAAAAGCTTTTCCAGCAATGAATGGAGAGGAAAAGGCATGCACAGCTTGAAGAGGCTTTAGTGAACCCAAACACTCAGTTAAGGGTACATAAATGTGGAGCGATCATTCAGCAAGAAATTGCACCATCAATCTTAAGATTGGAACAGCTGATTCTCCCGCATTTGACACCTCAGAAGAGGAGTCATCAGCCCCACCACGGTCCCCTGAGGGAATTAGTCTTTGTCTGCCCCTAGTTCCTCAGTTTGAGGGTCCTGGGTAATGGAAGAGAACCTGTCGCATTTTGAGCCACACTGGGATGCGACTAAAGTCACTAAATTTTTTATTAAATTATCATAAAATAAACAGGGGCTTCAGTGTTAAAAACAGTTGCAGACATTTCATGGCCCTGATGCGCACTCTGACCAGCCACCCCCTCTCAGGGGAGGATGCCATTTGTAGAGATGAGTAGGCTTTCCAGAGCTTAAGGGAGACCCTTTTAGCTCCTTTTTTGGGGGCGTTTCAAACCACCCCTTCTGACCATAGCCTGATGCACAAAGCAAAGGTACTACCAGAAGAAATCGCATCCACTGCTTAAGCAATAGTCCAGCTACTGCCGCTGCTATTAATGCTCAGCCTGATGTAAATGTGTCAAATAGGAAATACCTGTATCACCAAAACCTCGTTCATGCTCCTACCTCTCCCCGACAATTTTCCAGCCAGCATAAATGGAGTTTTTCTTTTTTAAAAACACACTCTCGCGTTGGAGGACGCCAACGCCGTGCTAAGCCCTGCCCCCACCGTCGCATCACGCTCCCCCCTCCTTTCTTTTTTCTTTCCTGCGCAAGCATGGGCCTACAATCTGAAAACGGCATTGCCAATCGTTTTTAGTTCTCCCTTATAATCAGCCTCTTGAAGAAGGGAAGAGTTCCGCTCAGGTGGGGGTGTCTGGAGGAAAAAACCCCCAAACTTACCGGAGGTCTGCCTGCTAGCTGGAGGAAAAAAGTCTGCTGCTTCTGTGACACAGCATGACTCTGAGCAAAGCATGAGAAGGTACGTGCTCCATACAGGCCTCAGTGGTGACACTTAGGCATGACAACATATACTTTAAAGGAAACATTTCATAAGAAGATTAAAAAATTCCTTAGAAAAACTTCACTTACCTTTACCGCCACAGGGTTTTCTGTGGTAAAACCAACAGACCCAATCTTCACACTTCACGATGGGTTCTGTTAACAAACCTTCAGGAACCGGGGACCCTTAGGGAACCCACAATCCTGGACCTGTAAAAGGCACCCCACCAGTAAAACATTATGGCCTTAATACCAAAAGTACTGGATCCTGGGGTCCAGCTCTCCAAAAAGAGAAGCGTTACAGGCAAACCTTGTTTCTTCGGATACGAGGCCCGGGTACCATTCAATTCGGCCTAAAAGTCACTTTGAATGGATCTGGCTGCATAGCTAGCCCCAGCAAGGATTGCTCCAGAGGAGCTCAGCACAGCACATCTTCACTCGTAACCAACACCTTAGACACTGGCACAAAAACTGAGATACTCCCGGTAGTGGCAGGGGTTATATAAGGAGGCAACTTCCTGTTTAGGGTGTGCCAGTGTCCAGCACCTGAAGGTGGACTATAACCCACATAGTAATTACTAGGTCTCTGTGTCCCGTGATGTACGATTAAAGAAATTTTAGCTTGGCCGAGGGCCAGCCTTGGGCTGTGAATCTGGGTCAGGGTTTACTGACTCAGGGGCTGGAGGACACATCCGGCACTTCCCCATGGTCTGGAAGTTTGTAGAATCTTCTGGAGCTGGAGGGTGGGAGTAAGTAGAGGCTGCTATGCAAATTTATGAGGCCTCAGCCAATCCCCAGCTTTGGATTGGCAGGGAGCAGAGCTTACCTCATAAATAGACACGAGCCATGCCAGCAGGGCAGTCGGGTGGAAGGTGGAGTGCTGAGGAGGCTTTTGGTGGCCCTTGAGGGTGCCCCCTAGTCTGGGGGGGGAGAGTTTGACCTTGGTTGGTGGAAAATTCCCTCTAAAACACACAGAGGAAACCCTTCCCGGAGGCACGGGAGCAAGGAGAGAGGACAGCAAGTCTGTGAGATCTTCTGAGGGTCACCTGGGTGGGCTGGTGAGTGTCAGTCTGAAGGACTGTGGAGAGAGTGTCAGTCTGGAGGCCTGTGGGGAGAAGTTAGCCTGGAGGGCTAGTGAAAGGGGGCAGCTCCAGCCAGGTGGGTTGGCAGTGCCTGAAGAGGTGGTGCTGGGATCAGCAGCAACAAGAGAGATCTAAGCTGGACACTGAACTTTTGCTACACAACCAAGGGGCCTCGGATTCCTGTCTGTAATGGGCTATTGCTTCAATCTGACTGAGTGATTGTCAGACAAACCGTGTACCAGCTGGGTTCTGCAAGCGAGTGCTGGAGGAAGAAGAGGAGATGTACATAGCAACTGTATATAGGAAGGTTTGTTCTGAAGTCAAGAGGGCATCCCATAATCCCCCATCCCTATCAAAGGTTATTATCCTTAACGTGGACTGTTCTCTGACTCTGGAGTGCCTGTGAAAATTCGGTGTGCCTGGCTGTGCAGGGTGGGGGGATAGCAACATGGTTGTTTGATAATCCATAAAACTCCAGTAATATCTTTAAAGAAATGAAACAAATTGCGGGTATTTTTGGATTCCAATTTTTTTTTGTAGCCAAAAATGACTAGATACAGCTACACCCAGGCCTTTCCATATTTGCCCCTCTTCTTCCACTCTTCGTTAGGGGGACCAGATGAGACAGATTTTGAACACATTTTTGAAAAAAAAAAAAAGTGATGACATAAACCTGCTAGGTTATGAACTTCTGAATTTTATAGCACTGCATGCTTTTGTATAGTGAAGAAAATCCACAAATATATTATGCTACTGTACAATGATTTACATCTACCACACTATATACAACACAATGTTTCTTTATTAATCAAAGTTTTACGTTATTACAGTATGAAAAGATACAGGCAATTTGCAATCCACTGGAATAAAAGCTATGGAAATGGAAGAAAATGTTCATCAAGCAAGCAGTGCATGTATCTAGTGACAATATATTACAGCTGTAAACCACCATGCAGCACCTTATTTAAACATGGCCAAAGGATGTAAAGCAGGGGTCTAAACCTGGTGGCCCTCCAGCTGTTGCTACACTACAAGTCCCATCATGCCTCTGCCTGATGGAGTCATGCTTGTAACCATCAGCCTTGCAATGCCTCATGGGACTTGTAGTTTCGCAACAGCTGGAGGGCGACCAGTTTGAGACCCCTGCTGTAAAGCATCTGCAACCACATTCTGGGGAAGTAGAACAAAATGTCAGTCTCAGCCTGAACCATAGTGAAATAAAGAGATTGATCCATTTGACTTAAGCAATGATAATCTCATTTTGTGAATTCCTTAAACTGAACATATAAGGGGGGGGGGGGATATGTATAATTTCTTTACACAGTGCAAGGTTTAAATAACTGGATTGCCAATTTCACCAGTACCAGGCTTGGCCTACACCTTTCCACATTAGACTGAGAGGAAGAAAACCTGTCACTAGTAAAAATGTGTAATTATTGGAATTATTATAAAGCTCTAAAAGATTCTTGCACATACATTTAACCAGAAAGGCCTAGAAACCACATGATTTAATTTATAATTTATATTCAGGTTCTCAGTGAAATTATGCTGACAACCCTCCCCCTCTCCTAAAGCATTCCATGATTACAATTAGATCACATGGAACTGCAATGGGCAATAGAAAGGCTAAATATACTAATGTAGCTCAATAACTTGACAGATTCTGCTTTAACATAAAACAGGATAATCTATAATGGGAAGAGAGACCATTCTACCCCAGTGCCAGACGACATGCATAGCAGCATGCACGCCTGGTTC
The DNA here is from genome assembly GCF_042186555.1 of Aquarana catesbeiana. Lineage (NCBI taxonomy): Eukaryota > Metazoa > Chordata > Amphibia > Anura > Ranidae > Aquarana > Aquarana catesbeiana. The sequence goes on along the minus strand of NC_133327.1, from coordinate 172,110,617 downwards.
GGGGTGTTCTTCAAGGCACTTTTCCAAAAATTTGCAGACATTGTTAAGTGCCTGTTATCAAAAGAGAAAATCTATTACTTAATATGGGTGTTGGGTTTACTTTAAATAACAGGCATCTTTGCAGTTAGCCTGGTGTCACATACTAGCACTCAAGATCCCATGCAGATCCAATACAGCTGAATGAGTAAAACTAAAGAAAACCAGAATGTTTTTTTTTTTTTTTTTTTTTAAGGCAAAGGTTGCTTGTGGAGCTTTTTACACAACTGATTTGCCTATTTAAACTAATGTAAAGATTCAGTTAAACATTCCCCCCCCCCTTTGATATGAGTAAGGTTGTTAAAACTTAAAGTGTAGTGCAAAAGGAAAAAAGTGCCCAGGCAGCCCATGAGAGATGAACCTTTTTAAAACTTCACTATTGACCAAAGGACAACCCTTTACTCAGATAAGCCAATAAGGCTTAGTAGGTGGGAGGTTATTGAACCATGCTCTCAATAGAGAAATCTGAATTGATCTGTGGACACTCAAGCACTTTGGGATTCAGGTTAACTATTGTGTGGATCTGGATACTCTTGAAAGTGAGGACTACCTGCTGTCAACCTTGATTAGAAAATTTGTTTCACTTCAAAAAGAGTTTGTTTTTATTCATCCATAAAAAGCTGGGGCTGCCCTCAGTCTTGCATTATATGACCATCGGATGGTTAAATCAACCTTCACAGATGAAAAAGTCCACATATACAATATGGATAATACAATATGCTGGATGCCCAGGAAGGCAGACGTTTACAGCTGGGCAAATCTTAGTGGAAAACAGTGCTGTATGGGTATAATTACACTTCAAAGTCCATTCCTTTCCAGCTGCTGATGACTGAAAGCCTCAGCAAGTCCTGCAAGCCAATGACTTGTATCACAACAGCTGAAAAACCAACACTGCATGTGGACCTTTCCATCTCCCGGAGGAGAGACGTGCGCCAATGGACAGTTGGCTGAACTATAGAAGTGAGATGGAATATTGCTTCCCCCCAAAAAAAAAGAATAAAAAAAAAAAAAACACACACACACTATATAAAATATTTTTTTTTTGTGTTTTTTTTTTTTTCTAGGAAAGCACATTTTACACATACATTTTAACTCAACTCAATCACAAAACAGATGGCTCTTCAGTTTTGGGATACTTTGCATTTTAGGTATAATTAATTTTTTTTTTTTTTTTTTAACTACTTTCATGGAGTGGCTATATAGGCTAAATAGCTTGAATTGAACTGTACAAATCTGAAAAAGGAAGCAAATAAATTGAGCCCTTGCTAATGCGAGGGGGCACAAGTCAATGTGTTAGAAAGCATCATGATATCTTGAGCACCAAGAAGCTTATATGACCATTAAAAATTGAATGGTATTTGTGCGCTACAATATAATGGTAGGTGCAAAAAAATGCTTGTGCAACCCCATACCAGAAGGCTATGTCTGGTCAACGGTCCTTTTGCAAAATTTCACAGTATATAAATACTCTTCAATAAACAGGAAGCGTAGCATGACTTTCAGTACATAGGTAGAACTCTAGACTGGAATCAAGTATTTGGTGTGGCAGATTCTGATGTAATACATAACCTGAAAACCAAGATGGCCTTACTTTGGTCATGGGAAACAAGTGCTCATGTAAAGCTGATGAATAAACAGCAGCTTGTTTAAAATAAAAAACACAAAATAAAAACAAGAAAAACTGTACATCATCCAGGTATTGTTAATATAACACACATCAAATAATGGGATCCTTCAACATTAACTTCAAGTTCAGCCAGAGACACAGCAGAAAGATGTGTAGGGAATAGGATGTGTTGGGTGTACTGTGTGTTTTACAGTATACAGAGGAAATACAGGGAGGCTTAAACCATCTGTACACTGTAAAACAGAATAGCACAGCTTTGTGTTTGTCATCCCATTAGTGTCAAGCTTTTCACAGCCTAATGGACTATACCATTTAGGAAGGAAAATGACAGCTGTGAAATGCATGATGCCCATTCTGACACCCTCTCAATTCCATCTCATGAGTGGCCAAAGACCACATGCAATGAAGGTGGCAGGAGCACATTCAGCAGCTATCCATACATTCTATGATCGTTACACTGAGCCTTTCTGGATGTCACCATCACTATTCTTCTCTAGGTGCTCCCTGGTCCACTTTCAATTCTTTGGTCACCCATCTTCTTTACAGACAAGAATGCACGCCGGGCTATTATCCATTTAGCAAATAGACAACCACTTCGTAGGTTGACATCATTATAGCTGTGTTGGGGATTTGTCTAACCAGGTGCGTTGTAAGGCCACGGTACAAGGAACCATAGCCTTCTTCTCTCACCACCAGAGACAGTGTCTGGAAGAAGGACCTGTATTTTGTGCCCTCCTCACGTAGCCTTGTCCGTACAACCTCTGGAAACAAAAAAACACAAAAAAAAAAAAACAAATCACTAACAAAATATATAGCAGCTAGGATAAAGAAAAAAAAAAAGAAAATATATACCTAAGACCCCTTTCACACTGGGGCGGTGGGTGCGTCGGTGGTCGGTAACAGGACTTTTTTTAGCGTCCTGCCAGTGCACCGCTCCAGTGTGAAAGCCCTCAGGCTTTCACATTGGAGAGACAGGAGTGGCTCTTTCAGGGCGCTTTGCAGACGCTATTTTTAGCGCTGTAGCGCCTGCAAAGCGCCCCATTGTGAAAGGGGTCTTATTGACAATTAAAGATTGGATTACAGCAGCCTTTTTCAAAAAGGGTGCCCAAAAACTGCATTTAAGCCAGCAAGTGCATCAACTCTGCTTTTTATTTACACAAAGCCACACGTTTCATTGGGCAGCACTGCCAGAAGTTTTTTCACCTTAATGCATAGGATGCATTAAGGTGAAAAAAACACATAGGTTTACAACCATTTTAATCTCCATTGTTGTTATTCTTTTGAACATTACATAGATAATATTTGTATGTTTTCTAATCTAGATTTTAAACGCAAATAAGAATCTTGCAACCTGATCAATATCTACATGCGTGTTAGATGTGAACATCTATGGAGTGGTCCTATTTTTAAAAAAAATAGCTTGGGAGGTTGTTACAGGGCAAGCTTATAAAGAACCAATTTAATATTAGTCATCAAATATAGTTACAAGAAAAATATACCAGCAACAACATGATTTAAGCATTGGGGTGGAGTGTGTTCCCTGTTTGCAGGTCTCTATTTCAATTCTGACATAAATGTACCTCATATGCTTTAATGATGGATCAAGTGTAGAGAATCCCATGCTCCCATACCTAGAAGTACCAAGTTTTTGCACCAAGGTGCAACACTGAAGACTGTCACTGGATTGAGTTTCAACCTGGCATTCACATAGCTGCCAACTGTCCCGAATTTCCCGGGACATTCCCGGGACTTGGACTTCATTCCCGGATTTGTGGTGTCCCGGGAAATGTCCCGAAAAATTCGGTTCCGGTTTTTGAAACCGCCGCTAGAGGTCGGCGGCCGGCGGAGACATTGTCTCCGCCGGCCGCCATTTTGTTGAAATTCAGGAAGACGGCTGGGGGGAGGCTAGACGAAGCTTCTGCGTCGCCGCCCACCCCCTGCCCCGCTCCGCCTCGGCCCGCCTCGGCCCGCCCCGCTCCGCCTCGGCCCGCCTACCCCCCGCCCCGCTGCCAGTCTGATATGGAAAGGGGCGGGGGTTCTAGGTGGGGGGTGAGCGCGCGCACCGCTGTGGGACACGATGTGAGTGGGGGGGGCACTGGGGACACCTGATGTGAGTGGGGGGGGGCACTGGGGACACCTGATGTGAGTGGGGGGGGGGCACTGGGGACACCTGATGTGAGGGGGGGGGCAGGCACTGGGGACACCTGATGTGAGGGGGGGGCAGGCACTGGGGACACCTGATGTGAGGGGGGGGGCACTGGGGACACCTGATGTGAGGGGGGGGGGCACTGGGGACACCTGATGTGAGGGGGGGGCACTGGGGACACCTGATGTGAGGGGGGGGCACTGGGGACACCTGATGTGAGTGGGGGGGGCACTGGGGACACCTGATGTGAGTGGGGGGGGCACTGGGGACACCTGATGTGAGTGTGGGGGGGGCACTGGGGACACCTGATGTGAGTGGGGGGGGCACTGGGGACACCTGATGTGAGTGGGGGGGGCACTGGGGACACCTGATGTGAGGGAGGGGGCACTGGGGACACCTGATGTGAGGGGGGGCACTGGGGACACCTGATGTGAGGGGGGGCTCCGCCGGGGACTCCTGGTGTGAGGGGGGCTCCCTTGGGGACTCCTGATGAGGGGGGCTCCACCGGGGACACCTGATGTGAGGGGGAGCGCCGCCGGGGACTCCTGGTGTGAGGGGGGCTCCCTTGGGGACTCCTGATGTGAGGGGGGCTCCGCCGGGGACACCTGATGTGAGGGGGGCTCCGCCGGGGACACCTGATGTGAGGGGGAGCTCCGCCGGGGACACCTGATGTGAGGGGGAGCTCCGCCGGGGACACCTGATGTGAGGGGGAGCTCCGCCGGGGACACCTGATGTGAGGGGGAGCTCCGCCGGGGACACCTGATGTGAGGGGGAGCTCCGCCGGGGACACCTGGTGTGAGGGGGAGCTCCGCCGGGGACTCCTGGTGTGAGTGGGGCTCCCTTGGGGACTCCTGATGTGAGGGGGAGCTCCGCCGGGGAGTCCTGATGTGAGGGGGAGCTCCGCCGGGGACTCCTGGTGTGAGGGGGGGCTCCGCCGGGGACTCCTGGTGTGAGGGGGGGCACTGGGGACCCCTGATGTGAGGGGGGGCACTGGGGACACCTGATGTGAGGGGGGGCACTGGGGACACCTGATGTGAGGGGGGGCTCCGCCGGGGACTCCTGGTGTGAGGGGTGCTCCCTTGGGGACTCCTGATGTGAGGGGGGCTCCACCGGGGACACCTGATGTGAGGGGGAGCTCCGCCGGGGACTCCTGGTGTGAGGGGGGCTCCCTTGGGGACACCTGATGTGAGGGGGAGCTCCGCCGGGGAGTCCTGGTGTGAGGGGGGCTCCCTTGGGGACTCCTGGTGTGAGGGGGGGCTCCCTTGGGGACTCCTGGTGTGAGGGGGGGCTCCCTTGGGGACTCCTGGTGTGAGGGGGGGCTCCCTTGGGGACTCCTGGTGTGAGGGGGGGCTCCGCCGGGGACTCCTGGTGTGAGGGGGGGCTCCGCCGGGGACTCCTGGTGTGAGGGGGGGCTCCGCCGGGGACTCCTGGTGTGAGGGGGGGCTCCGCCGGGGACTCCTGGTGTGAGGGGGGGCTCCGCCGGGGACTCCTGGTGTGAGGGGGGGCTCCGCCGGGGACTCCTGGTGTGAGGGGGGGCTCCGCCGGGGACTCCTGGTGTGAGGGGGGGCTCCGCCGGGGACTCCTGGTGTGAGGGGGGGCTCCGCCGGGGACTCCTGGTGTGAGGGGGGGCTCCGCCGGGGACTCCTGGTGTGAGGGGGGGCTCCGCCGGGGACTCCTGGTGTGAGGGGGGGCTCCGCCGGGGACTCCTGGTGTGAGGGGGGGCTCCGCCGGGGACTCCTGGTGTGAGGGGGGGCTCCGCCGGGGACTCCTGGTGTGAGGGGGGGCTCCGCCGGGGACTCCTGGTGTGAGGGGGGGCTCCGCCGGGGACTCCTGGTGTGAGGGGGGGCTCCGCCGGGGACTCCTGGTGTGAGGGGGGGCTCCGCCGGGGACTCCTGGTGTGAGGGGGGGCTCCGCCGGGGACTCCTGGTGTGAGGGGGGGCTCCGCCGGGGACTCCTGGTGTGAGGGGGGGCTCCGCCGGGGACTCCTGGTGTGAGGGGGGGCTCCGCCGGGGACTCCTGGTGTGAGGGGGGGCTCCGCCGGGGACTCCTGGTGTGAGGGGGGGCTCCGCCGGGGACTCCTGGTGTGAGGGGGGGCTCCGCCGGGGACTCCTGGTGTGAGGGGGGGCTCCGCCGGGGACTCCTGGTGTGAGGGGGGGCTCCGCCGGGGACTCCTGGTGTGAGGGGGGGCTCCGCCGGGGACTCCTGGTGTGAGGGGGGGCTCCGCCGGGGACTCCTGGTGTGAGGGGGGGCTCCGCCGGGGACTCCTGGTGTGAGGGGGGGCTCCGCCGGGGACTCCTGGTGTGAGGGGGGGCTCCGCCGGGGACTCCTGGTGTGAGGGGGGGCTCCGCCGGGGACTCCTGGTGTGAGGGGGGGCTCCGCCGGGGACTCCTGGTGTGAGGGGGGGCTCCGCCGGGGACTCCTGGTGTGAGGGGGGGCTCCGCCGGGGACTCCTGGTGTGAGGGGGGGGCTCCGCCGGGGACTCCTGGTGTGAGGGGGGGGGCTCCGCCGGGGACTCCTGGTGTGAGGGGGGGGCTCCGCCGGGGACTCCTGGTGTGAGGGGGGGGCTCCGCCGGGGACTCCTGGTGTGAGGGGGGGGCTCCGCCGGGGACTCCTGGTGTGAGGGGGGGGCTCCGCCGGGGACTCCTGGTGTGAGGGGGGGGCTCCGCCGGGGACTCCTGGTGTGAGGGGGGGGCTCCGCCGGGGACTCCTGGTGTGAGGGGGGGGCTCCGCCGGGGACTCCTGGTGTGAGGGGGGGCTCCGCCGGGGACTCCTGGTGTGAGGGGGGGCTCCGCCGGGGACTCCTGGTGTGAGGGGGGGCTCCGCCGGGGACTCCTGGTGTGAGGGGGGGCTCCGCCGGGGACTCCTGGTGTGAGGGGGGGCTCCGCCGGGGACTCCTGATGTGAGGGGGGGCTCCGCCGGGGACTCCTGATGTGAGGGGGGGCTCCGCCGGGGACTCCTGATGTGAGGGGGGGCTCCGCCGGGGACTCCTGATGTGAGGGGGGGCTCCGCCGGGGACTCCTGATGTGAGGGGGGGCTCCGCCGGGGACTCCTGATGTGAGGGGGGGCTCCGCCGGGGACTCCTGATGTGAGGGGGGGCTCCGCCGGGGACTCCTGATGTGAGGGGGGGCTCCGCCGGGGACTCCTGATGTGAGGGGGGGCTCCGCCGGGGACTCCTGATGTGAGGGGGGGCTCCGCCGGGGACTCCTGATGTGAGGGGGGGCTCCGCCGGGGACTCCTGATGTGAGGGGGGGCTCCGCCGGGGACTCCTGATGTGAGGGGGGGCTCCGCCGGGGACTCCTGATGTGAGGGGGGGCTCCGCCGGGGACTCCTGATGTGAGGGGGGGCTCCGCCGGGGACTCCTGATGTGAGGGGGGGCTCCGCCGGGGACTCCTGATGTGAGGGGGGGCTCCGCCGGGGGCACCTGATGCAAGGACGGACTCTGCTCGGACATCTGAAGCAAGGACGGACGGCTGGTGGCAGGCGACGTGGCTGGTGACACGCTCAGGGATCCCACTGATTCTGCATTATGGTGAGTTGAATGATTTCATTTTATATTACAATATAATAATAGAAATAATGCGCTTCAATCATCCTGACACTATAACAACCATGGTGCCGGGATGATTGAAGCATTAACACCAGGTGTTTGGAGTATCTTTATCTGCTGATTGTTAAACTTTCTAGAATACACATATTTCTATTGTGTAGGATCTGGGGCTGCTGTCCCGTCATTTCCCTCTCTCTCCCCCTCTCTCCCCCTCTCCATCCCTCATTCATTTCAGACTCTAACCACACCCTCTAGAGCCACGCCCATTTAAGCCACGCCCACAATGTCACGTAAACCACGCCCATTTTTCGGCGCGGCGCGCTTCGCGTGCCGCACTTGTCTGTTTTTGCCAGGCCACGCCTGCTGACGAATGCCCCGCCCCCTAATTATTGGACAGCTCCGCCTACAGCCACAAAAGTGTCCCACATTTTTTTTTTACAATGTTGGCAACTATGCATTCATATGCTGTACAACTAGTTGCCTAGATAGCAATATCCCGAGGATTGTGGGACATTTCTTTTTGGCGTTTCATGGCTTGGCTGCTCTACTCTTTCATACTGCAGTATGTGTGGGTGGTGAGGGGCTTCACTGGGGTGAAAGAAAGGCCCCCAACACAGAATTATATTTAAAGTGAATAAGCTGTCTGACTCAGTGGCAAAGTTTCCTGGGTTGCATTGTGTAGTTCGTGGATTAATTTTGCTCACTGGTTATGACTGCAATCAGCCTCTACGGCTACTTTGACACAGAGGCGCTTTACAGCTGCTAAATCGCTAAAAATAGCGCCTCTCCTGTCACTCCAATGTGAAAGCGTGAGGGCTTTCACACTGGAGCGGTGAGCTGGTAGGATGCTAAAAAAAGTCCTGCAAGCAGCATCTTTAAGGCGCTTTAGGAGCGGTGCATACACCGCTTCTAAAGTGCCCCTGCCCATTGAAATCAATAGTCAGCGCCGCCGAAGCGACGGCAAAGCATTGCTGCAGCATCGCTTTTAACCCTTTTTTGGCCTCTAGCGGGGGTTAAAAGTGCCGCTAAAAATAGCATCGCTTTACTGCCGACGCCTCAGTGTGAAAGTGGCCTTAGTGACAATGTTTCAACAGACACAGCAGTCAGTAGTACAATTAAAAAATATATACAAACTTTACGTACCATGTGGGTATGCTATAGAGGTGGCACATGTCTTGGAAGTTGCTGCTGCCAACATAAGTCCAACAAAATCAGAAGCCTCTTTTGTAGACTCCTCCCCATCATCCATCGCTGTTGCAGTCTTATATTCCAGCAGTCTCCGTTTAATACTTTCATAAATAACAAAGTGGATAACAGTTTCAGAGATGCCGGCGTAGGAGGCAGACATGCCCCTGTAAAAACCTTTAAAGCCATCTGTGCTGTACACCTTGCGGATACATTCCAAAGCGCTCATTCGTCTTTCACCTCGGTTTCTGGAAATGGAAGAAAGATTTAAAGTGTGTGTCTCATTAAAGATCTGTTACAATAACTGCACAACATAAAAGTAAAACTACAGGACTACAGTAAGACTGCACTGATAATTCAAGTGAAGAACCCAGTGAAGACAGTATATTAACTAAGAAAAAAGTTGTTGGTGTGTATAGGTGATGCAACATACAGTGGGGGATGGAGATGAAGGGGTTAATGTACAGTGTGCAGGATAAGGGAGGTCAGATCAGAGAAAGGATAGGACATACAGTAGAGGGGTCAATGGGTTTTATTATGTTGACACTGTACTGTATTGCACTGGTGCTGGTTGGTGGTCAGGAGGCTCTTCTTCCTCTCAGAGACCGATTGATCTGAGAGAGGAAACTGTGCTTCCTAATCTCCAGCCAATTAATGCGACTTTTAAACAAAATAAAGTCATCCTGCGGCCACATTACTGATGGTATTGAATCCGTATTGCAGAGCACACCTGTCGGCACTATCTTGTAAGTTGCGCGTTATACATTAGCAGCATTAAACTCTAAACAGAACACTAGTAGCAGTCTGTTTTTTTTTTTTTTTTTTTTTTTTTTTTTTTTTTAAAACGTCCCTACGTACTCGAGGATCAATTATAAGAGAGTTTCACGTACCATCTAAAACTTTACCCCTGAAGGGGACAAGTGCATATGACCTTATTGTTCAGTCAGGGGTCATATTTTGAAGGCGAGCGGCTAGTAGTCACTATTAGTGGATGCACGTGTGGCACATTTGGCTTTCATTACATGGTAGAATGCAGCACTTCTGTTGCACAGTGGTGATTGCGTTTCTAATCATGGATTGAGTTTGATAGACATTATTCGATACACAGACAATTTGATATTTTCATACTGATCTTGTATCATTAGGAGGGTGCCCTGCATTATTTTTTTTAATTTAATAAGTGAGACATGGCTAACTGCCTTTAGTATCACTTTAACCACATCAGCCCCGGAAGGATTTTCCCCCTTAATGACCAGGCCATTTTGTGCGATACGGCACTGCGTCGCTTTAACTGACAATTGCACAGTCGTGCAACATTGTACCTAAACAAAAGGTGTCCCTACTTTCCCCACAAATAGAGCTTTCTTTTGGTGGTATTTGATCACCTCTGCGGTTTTTATTTTTTGCGCTATAAAAAAAAAAAAAAAAAAAAGAGCGACAATTTTGAAAAAAATAAATAAAACACACAAAAAAACCCCCAAAAACAAAGGTTAATTCAGCAGTTTAGGCCAATATATATTTTTCTACATATTTTTGTAGAAAATCGCAATAGGCGTATATTGTGTCTACAAACTATCCGATAGATTTAGGGATTTTTTTTTTTTTGTATTGTCTTTACTAGCAATAGCGGTGATCTGCGTTTTTTAGCGGGACTCCGACATTGCGGCGGACAAATCTGACCCCAAATGACACTTTTTGGGGACTAGTGACATTATTACATTGATCAGTGCTATAAAAATAAAAAAAATGCACTGATCAATGTAAAAATGACACTGGCAGTGAAGGGGTTATCACTAGGGGCCGATCAAGGGGTTAAGTGTGTTCCCTAGGTGTGTACTAACTGTAAGGGGGGGTGTGGCCTCACTCAGACTTGACAGATCACTGTTCCCGATCACTGGCAACAGAAGAAGATCTGACATGTCCCCTGTCAGAATAGGGATCCGTTTGTTTACACTGGCAGATCCCCGTTCTGCCTCTGTACTAGGCGATCGGGAGTCGCCAGCAGACAGAGTCCACCCGACTCACAGCCACGCTCATGTGCGTGAGCTGGTTGACAAGTGGTTAACAGCTACTTCAAAATTCTCTATGGAATCATCACTTCCACCCCTCAACCACTGGCAGATTGAACTGGAAGGACTATTGTCTTTATTCAACCTTACCAACTATGTAACTACAAACCAGGAACAAAAAGATTATATGTGCAACAGACACAATGGTTACTACCAATCAGAAAATTGGCACACACAGTACTGAATATTCTGAATTAATGGGAACTGTAACCGGATGCAATGATTTTCTGAACACAGCTTCTCTTTGGGCTTAATAAAATAGGTACATACTGGGCCACACATGAAACCAATACATTACAATGGCTAGGCTATATTAGCAGGTTTAGCTGCAAGTAAAATCTAATCATGCCTACCAGTGGCACAAAGACAAGAAAAATAAAAAATCTTTATGTGGTACTATATAGGGAGGTATCAACAGCATCTGTCAAGTTTTCTTTTCTTTTTTTTTTTTTTAGAAGGAAAAGGACTGCAGGGACAATCTAGTATACAAGAAAAAGGAATAACAATGTTAATGATGGAGCACTATTCCTCCCAGTGACACCAATGATGGAGCGCCATTTCTCCCACTGACACCAACAATGGAGCACTATTCCTTCCACTGACACGAACCATGGAGCACTATGCCTCCCGCTGACACCAATGATGGAGCACCATTACTTTACCAGTGATGGGACACTATTCCTCCCTAGATGGGGCCAACCATTACTCCCCCTAATATCAATGATGGAGAACTCTTTGCTCCCAATGACGCCAGGACATTTTCTTCTCCCACTGGCCAAAGTCTGACCCCCTAAACTTTGAAGGACAGTAAACTGGTCCTTTGTTTATAAAGTTTGGAGACCCCTGGTTTAGATTACAGACCCCAACCATAATGCCACCTGCTTCAGCTCCAACTGGACTATAAACACTGTCTGGCCCTGTGGAGGCAGGGGCAGTGGACAGCGGGTAGATTATGCATCTGAGCTCCATTTTGGACTTTTTTTTCTAAATCTCCACGTCTGCATCAGAAAGAAACATAGCAACAGGATCCCTAGACATTGTGGATAATTTAAAAAAATGTATCCACACTGAATGTTTGGTTGACTTTTAGGAACAACCACCTAAACACTGAACAACAGGAGAGAACTGAACTGTAGCACTTTGGTTATGAAGCTGCAAATCTATTTTGCCTAAAAACAATCTTACCTTGCATCTAACTGTAGTCGTGTTTTAATAAGCCAGATGGGATTAGTGGCCGTTATTGCAGTGAAACCTGAATAAAATAAAAACTTATTATATAGCATAAAAACAAGGTAGTAAGATAATGTATATGTCATGCTCTAGACTGCATAATAATTTTGCTATTTTTCAGGAAAATATATGGTACATATGAGGGTCACAATTTAGTAGGAATTAAATTTTGCTAATACAAAATTTTACTAATTCCCATTTCAAAACCCCACCACCCCTAGGTTATGGCACATGCTAATCATTATAGCTAACAAAATCAGGCTAAATGTATTATCTACTGAATTAACACAACATATAAGGGTTAGTTAAAGAATGTGAACTCAGAAGGTAATGCTCTAAACTCTATATGACATGGCATAAAAATGCTACTGCGGCTCTTAATTTTAATGCTATTTAAGGCACTAAAACAAAATGAAAAATCAAGAATACACTTATTCATACTAAAATGATCTGATGACAAGAGACCTTTAGGTTTTTAAAAAAAATCTAATCTAGATGTTTTAATTTCTAAAAGGAAAATATATTAAATGCAGATCAAGAATCTAAGAGGTCTAGTGAACATATTAAAAAAACATAAGAAAGTTTGTCCTACATCTGTTTACACAGCACTCATGCTTTGGCTGTCCAATACAGAATTAGGAAGAGGTACAACAGCATAAAAGATGGAACAGCAAATGGTTTGTATGTGGTTATTTTCCGAAATGGGGCTGGAAAAATGCAGGATGCCCAGTTCTTTAAAGAGTATGGTGTTTTACATGCAGTGTTTGGAGAGATGGAGAAAGAGATCAGACACTCAAACTGACAAAGCATTTAATCAGAATCCCATCTTTCAAATGTAAAAAAAACAAAACAAAAACAAAAACACAACAGCAACATGCACACACACATTTACACTTGTGCATGCATACAGAAAAGTATGTTGCAAGTCAGATGACTTGGCCCAGTAGGATGTTCTTGCTCATCAGGTTGGTTATTGTAACAGCAGTTTTTAGCATGAACCTGATCTCAAAATTGAAGGTTTTTTCTTACGTTATAGGGAACATCTAAAAATGTTAATCGTGCACAATTAGTACCCTAAAAATATATACCTCTTGTCCTTAATTCCTCCTGAAAAATAGCAGTGTGTTTTCTTTACATGTGAGGGAGGCACTTGGGTGTCTAAAGCCTTATAGCTTTATATCTGCAGCGTGAGAGCCAAGGTACTGCTGCCTCTGACTGCTAGTGTTTCGAAATTTGATGAGGTCACTACTGTGCTGCTCACCAATCTCTTTGCTGGAGGCTCCCACATGGGGAAGCAAAACACTGATTCTTCCAAGATGTCCACCTCTACAGGGAACCGGATCAAAAGTAGGGAGACAGCAAGCAATAATGGTGACTAGTCCTTTGTATTCTGCCTGTCTTTCTTATCGTACATTATGGGACACAGAGCCATAGTAGTTACTATGTGGGTTATAGGCCACCTTCAGGTGATGGACACTAGCACGCCCTAAGACAAAAAGTCCACTCCCTATATAACCCCTCCCACTACTGGGAGTACCTAAGTTTTTTCGCCAGTGTCTAAGGTGTTGGTCACAAGTAAAGATGTGCTGTGCTGAGTTCCTCTGGAGCAATCCTTGCTGGGGCTAGCCATGCAGCCAGATCCATTCAGAGTGTCTTTTTGGTCGAATTGAATGGTACCCGGGCCTCGTGTCCAAAGAAATGAGGTTTTGCCTGTAAACGCTTCTCTTTTTAGAGAGCTGGACCCCGGGATCCATTACTTTTGGTATTAAGGCCATAAAGTTTTACTGGTGGTGGTGCTATTACAGGTCCAGGATTGTGTGTTTCCCCGAGGATCCCCAGCTCCTGAAGGTTTGTTAACGGAATCCACTGTGAAGGGTGAAGATTGGGTCTGTTGGTTTTACCACAGAAAACCCTGCGGCAGGAAAGGCAAGTGGAGTTTTCTAAGAAATTTTTGAATTTTCTTATGAATGTCTCCTTTAATTTAGTAAATGTTGTCATTTCTATGTGTCACCACCGGGGGCTTTATTAAGCACATACCTTCTCACGGTTCCTCAGAGAGCTCACGTTGTGTCCGGAACAGCTTCCTTTCTTCCAGCCAGCAGCAGACCTCCGGTAAGTCTGGGGGGGGGGGTGTTTCTCTTCACCAGACACCCCCACCTGTGCCGTTTTCCCCCCCTCTTTATGAGTAAGAAACGCCAGGAGAAAAAAAAACAACCAAAAGAAAAAACGACCGGCACGCCGCCCTACTTGGCAGCTTCCAGGCTCCCTCCGCCATTTTCCCCCCTCACAAAAACGATCCCATAGGATCAGAGGCGCGCGGGAAAGCTCTTTAAGAAAAAAAGAGATGAGGGGGTGACGGAGGGGGGGGTGGGGCTTGTTGTTCTCCAACATCCAGCGTGGGAAAATGTGTTTTTTAAAAGCACCATGGTTACTGCTGCAAGCTGCGGAGGGACACAAGAGCATGAGGGGCAAGAAAGGTTTGGCGACACAAGCATTCATTTTTTTACACATTTACTGTTGCATCAGGCTGAGCATTAATAGAGGCGGCAGTGGCCGACTATTGCTCAAGCAATGGATGTAATTTCTTCTGGTAGTACCTCTGCTTTGTGCATCGGACTATGTTCAGAAGGGGGGGTTGAAACACCTCCAAAAAAGGAGCTAAAAGGGTCTCCCATCAAGCTCTGGAAAGCCTACTCTACAAATGGCATCTCCCCTGAGAGGGGGTGGCTGGTCAGAGTGAGCATCAGGGCCATGAAATGTTTGCAACTGTTTTCAACACTGCAGCCCCTGTTCATTTTACTCTTTCCTCAGCCACGGTAGGGTTTAAAATAATAAAGTTTAGTGACTTTAATCGCATCCCAGTGTGGTCAAGATGCCACAGGTTCCCTTCCATTTTCCTAGAACCCTCAGATTTAGGAACTAGGGGCAGGAGAAGACAAATTCCCTCAGGGAACTGTGGTGAGGCTGAGGACTCCTCTTCTGAGGTGTCAAATGCGGGAGAGTCAGCTTTCATAATCTGTAAGATTGATAGTACAAATTCTTGTTGATCGGCTCCACATTTATGTACCCTTAATTTAGTGTTTGGGTTCGCTAAAACCTCCTCAAGCTGTGCATGCTTTTTCCTGTCCATTCTTTGTTGGAAAAGTTTTTTGTATCTGGAGGATCACCCAGATAAGTATTATTTTCCCTCCTAAAAAGTTTACACACTTTATCCTATGGTGGAGGAAATTCACTAAGTAGGGTATATACCAGCAGTTAATGCTACTATATCCTTTGTGAGCAAGTTTGACTTGTCCGGCAGACAATACTCAAATACTTAGGGATTCAATGGATAAAAGGTTGGAATTCCTATTAAAAAAAACAAAAACTTTTTTTTCTTGCAGGTTGAGTGTCTCAGCCAGCTCTGACAGTAATTGGTTATTCGTTGAGAAACCAGTTTAAACAGGTGTTCAAGATCACCCTGCTCAGCAGGTCCAGAAGGCAGCTTTATGTTTGCAATAGTTGCTATGACAGATTCTATCCTTTGGGCCTTGCGCCCTTCGCTAAGCATCACGCAAGAAGCTCCTGGCTAGTTTAGCCTCCTTATGAGGTGGTGCCCCTGCTTGCTTAATAAGGAATTCTGCAGTTCTCAGGGATCTGGCAGAAGGAGTGTATAGACGAATGGGGGACATCCTCAATAGCTCCAACGTACAAACTGGAGTTCCAAGAGTTTGTCTCCTCATTTTTTTTTTCTCAGATCAAATGTTACTAAGGATCCAGAAAAAAACAAATCTCTCTCTCAAGCATTGGACCATCTTTTGGCAAAGAGTGCTCATGGTGGCCCCTCATTTAACCTCCCTGGCGGTATGATTATTTCGGATTTTAGTTGCTGAAAGCGGTACAATTATTTTGCATGGAAATTTGGCGTTTTATATTGTAGGCCTGTAATTCTTAACAATAACACGCTTATATCTGTCCACCAAGAGTCTAGTAGATATCCCGGGTATGATGAAGTTTGAAACACAAAATCATAAATTATAATATAATAAATAAATATAAATAATTAAAAAAAATATAATAATAAAATAAATTTCCCCACGATTCACTATCGCTCAATTCTGCAAGTGTTCTAATTTACTATCGCTGTTTTCTAGCTGATCTAAAGCCACTTTTGACATAAAGGGACACTTTTTGGTTGCTATGGACAATCTCCAGTTTCCAGGCAGAAAGAACAGTATATATAATATAAACCTGCATGCAGGGCATGGGCCAAAGCACTGGGGACAAAAGGGATGTGAAATAATTTCACACAGTACTGTAATCTGTAAGATTACAGTACTGTATGTGTTATGATTTGTAAATTTTTTTGAATTTGCCGCCAGGCTCCGCCCCGTGCGTTGCGCCGCTCGCAGGGAACGGAGCCTGGCACGGAGAGGCTTCGGAGGAGACAGAGCCCACGGACACTGCGGGGGACATCGCGGGATCCTGGGGACAAGGTAACGCCGCACCAGGATCCTGCAATGTAATCCCGAGTGTGGCTCGGGATTACCGCTAATGGGACTGAAATTTAACCCCGAACCACACTCGGGATTACTGTCAGGGAGGCTATGAGCAGAGGTTGGGGATTTTGGTTAAATCCAAACGGAAATTCTGGATCTCAAAAGATCTAAAACTCAATTCCTGAATATAATCTCTTTTTCTGCATGATAATCCAACCTGTTATCTCCATCCTACAAGGAGGAGAACTTCTGGCATCAATCAACGTCAAAGATGCATATCTCTATATGCCTATTTCCTCGCTCACTAGTAATATCTACTTTCAACATGAAAAAAATCTTCATTTTCAGTATGTAGCTCTGTTTTCCGGTCTAGCTGCTGCACCTCAAGTACACATAGCAAAGGTTCTGGCTCCTCTTCTAGCCAGATTGAGGGCCCAAGGTATAAATTATGGTTTACCTAGTCGATCTGTTTTTGATAGACAGTCGGTAGCCTGCTTAGACCACATTCGACTACCTGGAATATCTAGGTCAGATTCTCAACCTAGGAGAAATTTTCTTTAAAACTATGAAGAAAAACACTTGGGTCTGATCATAGGTACACCAGAAAAAAAAAAAAAGTACGTACCCCAGGCAAAGAGCAGCACCATAAAGGAACTGATTTAGGTAGTCGAAGCAAGATGATTTTCTCCTATTCAACTTTGCATGAGGTTGTTGGTAAAGATGGCGGCTTCATTCAAGGGCGTTTCTTATGCTCGGTCTCATTCTAGACTGCTGCAAAACAGTATCCTATCGGCTTGAAACAAAGGGTTCAAGCTCTACATTCCCAATGTGTCTGACTCCGAAGCCTATGGCCACATCACCCTGATAGCACCCAATCTCATCTGATCTTGGAGGTTAAGCAGGGTCGGGCCTGGTTAGAACCCGGATGAAAGACCACCTGGAAATACCAGGTACTGTGGGCTGGGTGCGCAGGAGCCTCAGTTTATGGTTAACATGCAAAAATCTGAAAAGGGTAAAATCCTTCCTTCAGTTACCTGGGAAATAGTAAATTGGTCTTGCCCATTAACATTTTAGAAATTCAGGCAGAACACTCGGTCCTGAGGGCCTGAACGTTCAGTTTAAGGTATTGTCCTGCCAGGATTCAATCCGTCTATGCCACAGCAATGGCCTATATCAATGACCAAGGGGGCACAAGAATTTGTGCGGCCCAAAGAAAGGTGAATCTTATCCCATCTTGGGCAGAAAACAATGTACTTTGCCTATCGGCAGTCTTCATTCTAGGAATAGAAAATTAGCAGGTGGACTACTTGAGTTGCCAGCAGTTGTTCCCGGGAGAATGGTTCCTTCACCCTGATATTTTCCTGTCAATATGTCAAGGATGGGGGACCCCAGACATAGATCTGTTTGCGTCCAGGTTCAACAAAGAAATCAACAACTTTGTGTCAAGAACAAAGGACCCGCTAGCATGCGGAACAGATACCTTGCTATTCCCATGGAATCGGTTCTCACAGATTTCTGCATTCCCTCCTATTCTGCCTGCGTCCACGACTTCTTCACAGGGAAAGGAAGTAGTTGATTCCTGTAACCCCCAGCGCGGTCCAGGAAATCTTGGTATGCAGAGATGGTAGAGATGGCAGTACGTGACCCATGTGCCCTACCTTCAAGGCTAGACCTTCTCTCACAAGGTCCGGAGTTCCATCCTACTTTACAAATGCTAAATTTAATGGTTTGGCTATTGACGCTCACACTCTGAAGAAGCGTGGGCCGTCAGGTTCGGTAGTTTTCTGCCTTGGTTAATGCAGACCTGGCCTCCATGGTTATATATTATGGAGTCTGGGAAACATATGTCTCCTGGTGTGAAACCAGGAGCCGCACCCCAGGAAATAAGTGAAGGTAGAGTCCTTGTTTTTTCTGCAGATGGGGTGAGAAATAAAGCTTGCCTTGAGTGCTAAGGACAGGTCTCGGCCTTATCGGTATTATTTCAACAACCACTTGCTTTGCATTCTTTGGTTCATAACTTTATTCAGGGGGTAACACGGCTTAATCTCCGGTTAAGTAACCCCTGAACCCTTGGGACTTGAATTTAGTTTTGTCGGCATTACAAAACAGCCTTTTTTGGGCTGATACGACATTCCCTTGGTCTTTTTTTGACAAGGAAACAATTTTTTCTGGTAACCATATCTGCTGCAAGAAGGGTATCAGTATTGGCTGCTCTTTCTTGTAAAGAGCCCTATTTTTATTGTTCACAGGGATAAGGTAGTATTGCGTCCTCATCCTAACTTTTTAACCAAAAGGTAGTATCAGGTTTTTATCTAAGCCAGGATATTGTTCTACCTTCATTTTTCCAGAACCCTGTTCTTTGGAAGAAAAATCACTACATTTTCTTGATGTGGTGAGAGCAGTCAATGTCTACTTAAAGGCGATTGCTCAGATTCGGAAAATGGATGTTTTTGTTCAAATGCCTGAAGGTCGTAAAAGAGGACAGGCAGTATGAAATCTTCATAAACAGTTTCAACAAGAAATCGTTCAAGCTTATGGTTTAAAGAGCAAGATTCCTCCTTTTCATATTAAAGTGCACTTCACCAGGGCTGTTAGTACTTCCTGGGCAGTGCATCACCAAGCCTCCATGGCTCAGATCTGCAAGGCCGCAACTTGGTCTTCGGTCCATACATTTACCAGATTCTAACAAGTAGATGTAAAAGGTCATGAGGATATCGCCTTTGGGCGCAGTGTACTGCAGGTGCAGTATAAGTCCTCTAGTCTCTTAGTGCCCTACTTTTGTTGTGTCTCCCTCCCTTCAGTTGGCATTGCTATGGGACATCCCACATAGTAACTACTATGGCTCTGTGTCCTGTGATGTATGATAAGAAAATAGGATTTTTAAAACAGCTTACCTGTAAAACCCTTTTCTTTGAAGTACATCATGGGACACAGAGGTCCCTCCTTTCTTTTGGCATACACGTGTATTGCTTTGCTACAAAACTGAGGTACTCCCAGTAGTGGGAGGGGTTTTATAGGGAGTGGACTTTTTGTCTTAGGGTGTGCCAGTGTCCATCACCTGAAGGTGGCCTATAACCCACATAGTAACTACTATGGCTCTGTGTCCCGTGATGTACAAAAGAAAAAGGATTTTACAGGTAAGCCGTTTTAAAAATCCTATTTTTCTGGGCACAGCTTTCATAAGTTCAGTTCATCATTGGGCCTCAGACACTGGATGTTGTGCTAACTTTCCAAGACTCATTTCCTCCTGGCAGCATAGCTTTGACAGAAAAATAGGCTTGTCACTTGTAAACGCGTGTAACGTGTTTAGACACGTCAAGCGATTGGGCATTCATTTCATTGGCCAGGATAATAATTTATTCTGGCCACTAAATTGAATGCTCAAGCGCTTAACGCACCTAGGCACATTTACACATGTTTAGGAACATCAAGCATTTAATGATAAATGATACCCTGCTGCTCCTAGACGCGCTGGCGGTGTTTCTTTCTCTGCCTTTAGTGGTTGGGAAAAAAACAAAAATACAAAACACAAAATCCCCCAAAATTTTTGGCCTTTTTTCATTTTTTTTTTTTTTTAGCAAACCATGAAAAAAAAACAGTGGTGATTAAATACCACCAAAAGAAAGCTGTCAAAAAAAAAAAAAAAAAAAGAAAAAGAAAAAAAAAAAAAAAAAGTTTGGGTACAGCGTTACATGACCGCGCAATTGTCAAAGTGCGACTGCACTGAAAGCTGAAAAGTGGCCCGGGCAGGAAGGGGGTAAAAGTGCCCAGTAGCCAAGTAGTTAAAGATGGTATCTGAAGAACCAAAAGAAACGCTTGCCCAAAATCAACCAGATTACTTAAGGGGAGAAACGAAAAGACTGACTGTTGCTGTGAAACAAACTGAAACCACTAACTTTTCAGGAGCTACACTAGGGTCCACAGTGTGCAGTATGGCCTAGAAAACTATCATGAATTAACTTTCATTAGTTTAATTTCACAATACACAATACTTAGGTAAGGATAATCTATGCCAGTCAGAGCACAGTTTAATATTATTAAATAGTCTACAGAAAACATTTACATCTTCAGCCTAAGGCCTTGTTAATACAGGGCGATTATACCCATGTCCCATGCAGGGCCGTGTTTTACCGGCTTGGGGATGCACAAGTGTTGCCTGCATCCCTGTGCTGGCAGTTCCATATTTTTGGATTGGGACACAGCTGCTGCTTCCAAATATGACGTCCATACAGGTGCATACTGGGGGCTGTGTCCGTGCAGTTGCTGCGTCCCAAATGACAGCTATAGGACTGCCGGCATGGGGATGCAAGCAACATCTGTGCATCCCTGTGCTGGTAAACACAGCCCTGCTCAGATGTAATCGCCTCAAATTAAGACCCAACAGGATACAATAATAAAAAAACACCTTTGAGGAAAAGCACTTTAATACAACTGCTGAATAAATGGATACAATTGAGAGGTTTACGCACAGCATATTCTCACCATGTTTGCTTTGCTGTGTTGTCCGATTTCATTCAAAATGTGAGTGTTGCACAATGACTTTGTTCTGTAGTGCTAGGCAGAGATTGTATGTTTGTGGACTTGGCTTGGCTTCCAGCAGGCTTGTGCTCAGAACACACAAACATTATCTCAATAGCATCCCAAGTTGGCAGACTGAATGACAGGGACAATGTGCCTGACCTATTTTGAGGAAACCTGTCAGCCAGATGTAGATAGATGGCAAACATTTTTAAATCTACACTGTATTCCTTGTATTCAGACCACCTTCACTTTTTTTCGTTTCAGAAGATCCTTCACATTTTTCAATTTTACGTTGCAGCCTCATACTACATTTGTTTAAATGTATTATTTTTCTCATTAATTTACACTCAGTACCCCATAATAACAAAGTGAAAACTTAAAAAGGAGGTCCAGGTTGCCTCAGAAAAATTAAAAAAGTCAGCAGCTACAAATACTGTGGACTTTTAATATTAGGACACTGACCTGTCCAGGGATCCTGCAGTGTCTTCACCCCAGTCGATCTTTCAATTAGCTCTCAGGTGCTGCCATTGCTTGTAAGGGAAGCCCTGCGGCTTCACAGCCGGTGTTCCATCAAGAAGTGCCCGGGACAAATGGCGCATGCGCTGTACGGAACAGCACAACAGCTGAGTTTACGATCAGCTATTGTGTCGGCAAGACAGCGCCTGTGCACAATAGCCGATTGAAGAAATTTTTCTGCCAGATTGTGCTCGCGCTGGCAAGGCGTGTTCATGTCGGTGAGGGGTGTATTATTCAATTATGGGCAGTGCTGGAAAACACGGGCACTATCCGACAGAACACCGGTTCCCCACTACGCATGCGCAAAATGCACCATGCTTTGTAAATGGCCCGGGGGTTTGGGGGGGTGGGGAGTTGAGGCTCTGAACTTCTGGGTGATCTCGCGCGGAAGTGGGACCAGGTACCGCTCTCTCTCCTCGAGTCTTTTTGGGTGTGATGCAACCAGCTTCACACACCTGGATTGGGGAATTTTCTGCCATTCTCCTTTGCAAATCCTCTCAAACTAAGTCACATTGGATAGGGATGATCGGTG
Source organism: Aquarana catesbeiana (assembly GCF_042186555.1). Classification (NCBI taxonomy): domain Eukaryota; kingdom Metazoa; phylum Chordata; class Amphibia; order Anura; family Ranidae; genus Aquarana; species Aquarana catesbeiana. Next base: position 172,088,730 of record NC_133327.1, on the reverse strand, counting down.
GACAGACATTTTCAGGTCTCTCCAGAGATGTTCAAGTCAGGGCCACTCTAGGACATTCACAAAGTTGTCTCTAAGCCACTCGTTTTGGCTTGTTGACTTGTTTTGGCTGTGTGCTTAGGATCGTTGTCATGTTGGAAGGTGAACCTTCGGCTCAGTCTGACGTCCTAAGCTGTGGAACAAGTTTTTATTGAGGATATCTGATATGCTCCATTCAGCTTTACCTCAACCCTGACCAGTCTCCCAGTTCCTGCTGCTCAAAAACACCCCAGCATGATGCTGCCAGCACCATGCTTCACTGTTAGGATGGTATTGGGAAGGTAATGAGTGGTGCCCGATTTCCTCCAGACATAACGTTTAGAATTGAGGCTAAACAGTTCAGCCTTGGCTTAATCAGAACAGAAATAAAAAGTAGTATAGGGCGCACAGGACTAGCGTAGTCCAAATGATGTCTCTATTAGGGGTCGGCAGTCCAAAAATGAACGGGAGAAATGTTGGTTGAAAGGGATGAAAGGATGGTAATCTTCAGCAGAAAGGGCTGCAACTTTAAAAGACTTGAAGCAGGGTCTAAAATGACATAAAAACAAACAAAGGCGCCTCTAAGTGCAGAAGATAAACAATTTTAATACCCCAACTGGGTTAAAAACACTTACAAAATAGAAGTAGAAAACAGGCACATCGTGGTTAAGGCTGCATTGGAAGGGGTCACGATCAGAGGAAGCCTTCAGGAGGATGGATGTAGTCACTGTCAGCAGTGGTGTAAAACACAGGGAACAGCTGTGAAGCCGGCCCTCACACGCTGACGACGCCGGCTTCACAGCTGTTCCCTGTGTGTTTTTAACCCAGTTGGGGTATTAAAATTGTTTATCTTCTGCACTTAGAGGCGCCTTTGTTTGTTTTTAATCAGAACAGAGAATCTTCCTTCCTCAGTCAGAGTTATTCATGTACTTTGTTTGCAAACTCCAAGCAGGCTTTCATGTGTTTTTCACTGAGGAGAGGCTTCAGTCTAGCCATTCTGCCATAAAGCCAATGGAGCGCTGCAGTGATGGGTGTCCTTTTGGAACCTTGTCCAATCTCCACACAGCATTTCTGGAGCTGCGTCAGAGTGACTATCAGGTTCTTGGTCACCTCTTTTACAAAGGCCCTTCTCCCCAGATTGCTCAGTTTGGCTGGGTGACTAGCTCTTAAGCCCTGGTTGTGCCAAACTTCTTCCATTTGAGAATTATGGAGGCCACCGTGCAGCAGAAATTTTGTTGTGGCCTTCCCCAGTTCTGTGCCCTGCAATAATCCTGTCTGAGCTCTGCAGGCAGTTCCTTTGACCTCATGGCTTTTGCTCTGATACAGTATGCATTGTCATGGCGGCACAGTGGTGTAGTGGATAGCACTTTCGCCTAGCAGTAAGAAGGGTCGCTGGTTCGAATCCCAACCACAACACTACCTGCCTGGAGTTTGCATGTTCTCCCTGTGCCTGCGTGGGTTTCCTCCGGGTACTCCGGTTTCCTCCCACACTCCAAAGACATGCTGATAGGTTAATTGGATCCTGTCTAAATTGTCCCTAGTATGTATGAATGTGAGTTAGGGACCTTAGATTGTAAGCTCCTTGAGGGTAGGGACTGATGTAAATGTACAATGTATATGTAAAGCGCTGCGTAAATTGACGGCACTATATAAGTAACTGAAATAAATAAATAAAATCTGAGGCCTTTTATGGAGAGGAGTGTGCCTTTCCTAATCATGTCCAATTTATATAATTTACCACAGGTGAGCTCCAGTCAAGGTGTAGAAACATCTCAGCAATAATCAAGAGTAATGGGCAGCACTTGAGCTAAATTTCAAGTGTTGTCGCAAAGGGTCTGAATACTTGTGCCAATATGATATTTCAGTTTTTCCTTTTTCATACATTTCTAAAATTCTGTTTTCAATTTGTCATTATGGGGTAATGAGTGTAGATTAAAGAGGAAAAAAAAACCTTTTGAATGAGTCAAACACCCAATTTGGAAAATATTTTCCACATCCTCACATGGGCACAAGACATGAAGCTTGAGAAATTAGCGATAAAAGAAAAAAAAATTAAATGAAGAAAAAGAAAGTCGGGCCAGGTAAAATCATAAAAGTGAGGGAAAGTGAAGCCAAATAATGGACACTTTCATGAATGCAGCCAGTGGTGAAGTACACCCTACTATACAGACAAACTAGTGACATGCTATGTATAGATTAAGTGTGTACACATTCACGCACACATACACAACTCAAAGTCCACATATCTGCAGAGGGTTTGTAGAAAAAAAAAAAAAAATCTGTTTCTCCTAAACACAGCAGAGTACAGCACACCAATCCTGGTTTGTTCCCCATAAAAAAAAAAAAAAAAAAAATTACAATTCCAATGTGCGGTTCTTACGCTTTTGGCTGCAGAGAGAAGCCGGGTCAAGTACTCACGAGGTTTAACTTAGTCCATATTTCAGCAGGACGAGACCTGCAGGAGGCGAGCATGAGATGACACAATCTCGCGCCTTTCACAGTGGAAATGTACAGTAAATGCCTAAAATAGACACAGGCTTTTCTGTATCGTAACAACAAGCAGTGGTCCACAACATTGCGTACCAATGAAACCCACGGAAAGGATTTCACAAAATAAAATGTAATACTTACAGATGAAAAACAAGTTACTGCACATTGCTAAAAATAACAAAATAGATTTAAAAATATAAAGAAATGTATACTCAAAATAAGTGGGATTACATAAATACCATAATTAAAAAAAAAAAAATACAAACATATGAACTAATAAAGTGTTAAAAAAAAAAAAAAAAAGAAAAAAAAAAAAAGAGAAAACATCTCGTAGCATTCTTTGTGAATACTTTGCACTGTATATTTTTAAGAAACATGCTAAAACATTTGTAGACTTTAATATATAAAAATTAACAAAAAACAAAAAAAAACAAACAAAAAACTAGACAATAAATTATACTTACCAAATGCAAACATTAAGTTTTAGTCTACTGAATGTACGCATTGCCACTAAAACAGAAGCCATGTCAATTCTTGTATGTTATTGCAAGACACAAAATGTTTCCAGGATAATGAAAAATTTCACAGCCGTTACTGACCACTCCATGCATTACCCTCCTCCCTTATTCCTATATAATTAGAACCAGCACCTAAATAAAGGTCCCACTGCTGTGTACAATTTCCTTGCAAGACTGTGGTCTTACAGAATGATGTAACAGCACACAGAGCTCCATCCAATTGAAGTTCTTGAGCTACAATATCAAGTTTTACCCAAAAGGTTCTCTATCCTGGGAATGTGAAGTTGATGCATTTGTAGTACTCCACAGTATTATTACACAGATAGGTAAGAAGCGGTTGTGAAACTGCCTATTAAACTCTGGACAATCCTGAACAAACTACCAGCCTACAAGGTTTGGCATCATGACCAACTTGGAAACATAGTAGGAGGCCTGCACTTTCATAGCGGATCCTGTGCTTGTACAGTTCTACATATTCACACTTGCGTTCAATTTTAGCAATGGGGTTAGGTTAGGTACTGATAACCCTATGGAGTTGATTTACTAAAATTGGAGAGTGCAAAATCTGGTGAAGATGTGGATGGTAGCCAAATCAGCTTAAAAAAAAAAAAAAAAAAAAAAAAAGACCATGGAAGCCGATTTTGCTTTTAGGCCGGGTTCACACTAGTGCAACAAACGCTCCGGCATTGGGAGCTCATGTCACATGATGTGTGAAAATCAATGTTTCCCTATGGGAGCCATCCTAACTGGTCCGACACAAGTCGGTCCGACTTTGAAAATGCTCCCTGTACTACTTTTGTCCGACTTTAATCCTACTTCAGCCCATTAACTATCATTGAAGTCGGATCAAAGTCAGATCGCCGTCTTGCATGATCCGACTTTGGCATGTGACTTGTGCTCAGATGATCTTGAGGCGGAACTACGCACCAAATTTTAAATAAAAAAACGGCATGGGTTCCCCCTTCAAGAGCATACCAGGCCCTTGGGTCTGGTATGGATTTCAAGGGGAACTCCCTACGCTGAAAAAAACGACGTTGGGGTCACCCCAAAACCCTACCAGATCCTTATCCGAGCATGCAGCCCGGCCGGTCAGGAAAGGGGGTGGGGATGAGCACCCCCCCACCGAACCGTACCAGGCCAACATGGGGGGGTGCTTTGGGGCAGGGAGGCGGATTCCGATAAGCCCCCCGCCCGCAGACCCAGACAACTAACGGCCAGGGTTGTCGGGAAGAGGCCCTTGTCCTCATCAACATGGGGACAAGGTGCTTTGGGGTGAGGGGAGCCGCAGGGCGCCCCCCTGCCCCAAAGCACCCCCCCCATGTTGAGGGCATGTGGCCTTGGAGGGGGGGGGCGCTCGCCCGTCCCCACCCCCTTTCCTGTCCGGCCGGGCTGCGTGCTCGGATAAGGATCTGGTATGGATTTTGGGGCGTTTTTTCGGCGTAGGGGGTTTCCCTTAAAAGCCATATCAGACCAAAGGGCCTGGTATGCTCTTGGAGGGGGAATCCATGCCGGTTTTTTATTTTAAATTTGGCGTGGAGTTCCCCCTCAAGATTCATACCAAACACAGTGCCTGGTATTGGCGGGGATCAAAGTCAGATCCCCGTTCATTGAAAGTAGGACGTATGTCGGCTTCAAGTCGCATGGCAAAGTCGGATCCAAAGTAGGACGGCTGTCGTGTCGCACTAGTGTGAACACGGCCTTCGGCCCCTTTCACACTTGTACGACTTGTCTTACGATTTGGGACTGGAAAGTCGTATGGCGAGTCGTTTCCCATTATTATTTCCAATGACTACCATTCATATTAGTAAGCCTTCAAGTCGTGCCGACTTCAAAAGTAGTCCCTGCACTACTTGGTCCGACTTTGCTCCTACTTCAGCCCATTGAATATCACTGAAGTCGGATCAAAGTCGGGTCGCAGTCTTAACTGATCCAACTTTAGCATGCGACTTGTGCTCTGATGATCCTGAAGGGGAACTCCATGCCAAATAAAAAACGGCATGGGTTCCCCCTCCAAGAGCATACCAGGTCCTTCAGTCTGGTATGGATTTTAAGTGGAACCCCCAAAGCACCTTGTCCTCATGTTAATGAGGACAAGGGCCTCTTACTGACAACCCTGGCCGTTGGTTGTCGGGGTCTGCGGGCTTATCGGAGTCTGGAAGCCCCCTTTAACAAGGGGGGCCCCCAGATCCCGGCCCCCCACCCTATGTAAATAAGTATGGGGTACATTGTACCCCTTTACCCATTCACATAAAAAAAGTGTCAAAAATAAAACACATTACACATGTTTTTAAAGTAATTTATTAAGCAGCTCCGTCGTCTCTTCCGAACTCTTCTCCCCACTCCGGCTCTTCTGCCTCTGCTGGTTCTTCTCTGCTATCTTCTCGCTCTTTTGCTGGGTCTTCTCCGCTGTCTTCTCCCTCTGTTCTTCCGATGTTGACTCAACGCTCTCTCCCGCTCTAATGCCGGGTGCGCGGTCTGCCACTCCTTATATTGGCAAGGGGCGGGTCACCGTGTGATGTCATCTGGAGGCCCCGCCCCTCATGACGCCACCGCTCAGGGCATGATGAGCGGTTACGTCATAAGGGGCGGGCCTCCGGTGACCCCGCCCCATGCCAATATAAGAAAAAAAAACGGTGTGGGGGTTCCCCTTAAAATCCGTACCAGGCTGAAGTGCCTGGTATGCTCTTGGAGGGGGAACCCATGCCTTTTTTTTTTTTACATGTGCGTGGAGTTCCCCCTACAGATTCATACCAGACAGTGCCTGGTATTGTCGGGGATCAAAGTCGGACTTCAAGTCGCATGGCAAAGTCGGATCCACAGTGGTATGACTGTTTTGACGAAGTCGCACAAGTGTGAAAGGGACCTTATGCATAGCTGTACAAGATTTAGCACTCTCCAGTTTTAGCAAATCAATCCCTATAGGTCAATAAAAGCCTAATTAAAAACTTGCAGCATACAAAATCCTCAACAAGCTAATGATGTCAGCATCAACTCATTGTGAAAGTCAGTAAGAAACAAGCAATTTTTTTTTTTTTAAAGACATCCTCATGTTGCAGCTCTTGTGTAGCTCCAACCTAATTCTGACCATAAACATTAAGTTATTTCTAACTGCATTTATGTGTCAAACAATCAATGATTGTCACTGAAAAAACAAAGATTGTTGCAGGTTAAAATCCATCTGAATTGAATGATTTGAAAGACTGAAGAGCCTGATTGTATCATCAGTCAATCATTGATCATTAAGCTTATGGCCTACACTGTGCTGTATGGCAAACACAGGTGGATTAGTCATTAGTAAATAACCAGGTTAGCCCAGGTTTAAATAGCAAATCAATTGCAGTCCATATTCTAGGAAAAAGGTAGTAGTTTTCCTTTTTTTACTGCATCTATGTTTGTACTATAATTCATCTGAGAATCAAACAATTATTCCACCCGTGCTTCAATTTGGCTATGAGCTATGACACTTTATTTCCAAAGCCCCCTTAATAGGCAACGTTACAGTTTAGGAAATTGAAGGTTTATAAACTGACCTTATATCAAATGAAAAAAAAAGTCCTACACTGATCACACAATTCACACTATGTAAATAGTAAAAAGCCAGTGCAGAGAAAAAAAAAAATATTAAAAGGCTGGCTGCTATGGGGAAGTTAGTATAGTTTTAAAATGGCAGTCCCAGCCCCATCTACAGAATAAGTGAATGAATTAAAAGCCTTTTGCAGTCCTATATATGAAGGCTACTTAAAAAAAAAAAAAAAAACCCTTCAAGAACCTAAGCGATTGGCTCAAACTTCTGACTGGCTGCTATGAGTTTTTTCAACTTTCTTGTACAATTTACCTTAAACTATGCAGTGCAAGGGCCTGCCTAAATGGATACTGTTGAAAGTGGTTTAGTTTTTACCGCATATTATATGGTTTTTGATAAATCTAAGGCCCCTTTCACACATGCAGACCGTTCATTTCATCAGTTTAGTCACGTCAAAACGAATGTAATATTCATCAGTTTTTCATCAGGTTTTTATACATCCACTACCAATGCAAAAACAAATGTAAACTGATGTAAATGGATGATCATCCATTTACATCTGTTTTTCCATAGAGATGCATTGATGTCCGTTTTTCATCTATCAATGGATGGATGAAAAATAAAAAACGGACAGTATATGTGAAAGGGGCCTAAGAGGAAAATTGTACATGTATGGCCAGCCTTACTACGTTCATCACAGTAATTAATAAGCTGCCCAAGGCAGTATGGCTGAAACAGGTGTCATTCTTCTGTTGTATGTGTACATTGTAGACGTAAAGAATATAAATAAGACATGAATATAGAAAGCGATCCTAACTATATCTAAAAGTGAGTTAAGTGGGACTGTACTGGCCACCTATGCTGCATTTAGTGCAGGATTTTCTTTGGTTGGATAGACTAGAACAGGATTACCGGCTCCATAAAACTGTTTTTAATATTAATAAGAGACCAGGTTGCATTAAACAAAATATTTCAATATGGTGAAATTCTAAACAGTACAAAAATCTGTATGTTAGTGTACAAGCATGTCCTTAACTGGCATCCACAAGAGCTGCTGATATTTACCTGCTGCCCCAGCAGAGACCATGTGTACCTGCGTAGAATCTGCGGCAAACACATGGTTCAGCCTTTCCTTGCAGCTCGAGTATGCTGCAAAGTAGATGGCCCTGCAAGAATGGAAAAAAAACAAGTAAAATCAGGCCTCTGCTTAACGCATTCACTAAACTCACGTTTAACCACTTCCCTACCCGCCCATAGTCATATGACGTCCACAGATGGGATCTCCCATCCTGGGTGGACGTCATATGACGTCCTGGGATTCCCGGCCGTCTAGGGGGCGCGCGCGCCCGCCGCGTTCCTCGGGACCCGGTGCGCGTGCCCAGCGGCCGCGATGTCCGCCGGGCACCCGCGATTGCCCGTTAACCGGGCCGGCATGTGGATCTGTGTGTATAAACACACAGATCCACAGCCTGTCAGCTCTAAGGAGAGCGATCTGTGTTCCCAGAACGGAGGAACACAGATCGGTCTCCTCCCCTAGTGCGTCCCCTCCCCCTTCAGTTAGAATCATTCCCTAGGAAACATATTAACCCCTCCCCGCCCCCTAGTGGTTAACCCCTTCACTGCCTGTCACATTTACACAGTAATCAATGCAATTTTATAGCATTGATCGCTGTAAAAAATGTGATTGGTCCCAAAAATGTGTCAAAAGTGTCCGATGTGTCCGCCATAATGTCGCAGTCACCAAAAAAAATCATGATCGCCGCTAAAAAAAAATAAAAAAATATTTTTTTTTTAAAAAATGCCATAAATCTATCCTGTATTTTGTAGACACTATAACTTTTGCGCAAACCAATCAATATACGGTTATTGCGATTTTTTTTTACCAAAAATATGTAGAAGAATACGTATCGGCCAAAACTGAGGAAAAAATGTGTTTTTAAAAAAAAAAAAATTGGGATATTTATTATAGCAAAAAGTAAAAAATATTGTGTTTTTTTCAAAATTGTCGCTCTTCTTTTGTTTATAGCGCAAAAAATAAAAACCGCAGAGGCGATCAAATACCACCAAAAAAAAGCTCTATTTGTGGTGAAAAAAAGGAAGTCAATTTCTTTTGGGTACAACGTCGCACGACCGCGCAATTGACGTTTAAAGTGCGACAGCGCTGAAAACTAAAAATTGGCCTGGGAAGGAAGGGGGTGAAATTGCCCGGTATTGAATCGGTTAAACAGCTGCTAAAAACAAATAGTTTAAGAACTGGAACTAAACCAGGGCTGTTGTATAGCTGGAACCAACTAGAATACTTGCTTTATTTTCCTGCAGAAAGCAAGATGGAACCTTGTCTGGCTGTAGAGTTGTGGTAGGTAAAGGTCCCCAGCATCAAAGGTTAGTTCAACCTCTTAGAAGAACAACGTGATTTTAAAGTGGTTTTGAAGTCTAAATGTTTTTTTTTCCCACCTCATTCCCTGCATGTAAAAAAAACAAAAAAAAAAAAAACAAAAACCACTATCTGACCCCTAGCCCCCATCTATAAACACCTGGCCCCAGTGTGCCTAAACACTTACCTGGCTCCAGGACCACTTCTCTCACTTTCTGCTTCACATGACAAACAAACAGAGGGCTGTACAGCGATAGGCTCCTGCTGATGTCAGTCAAATTCCTGTGATAAGGGAGTGGGGTCAACGCACACAGCCTGGCTCAGGACTGTGCATGCACTGGTGCCTCTTTAGCGTCTGGCTACACCCAGAGCTGGTAGAAGCCAAGAGCAGTGGTGGAGGTGGGGATTGCCAGAAGAGGTTGCCTTCTGTGTAATATCACTGCACACAGCAGGCAAGTATAACTTTAATATTTCCAAAAATTGACTTTAGTATCACTTTAAGGCCTAGAAGGCAAGACTGCGTGATAGTTTTACTAGATTACACTATGCACTATTGTGTATGGGATTAATGACGAGAAAGGGGCATTCATCCCAAAAAATTTTTTTGGGGCGACAATTAGATGGTGGAATGCTAATGCTGTCCAAGGATCTATGTTACCCTCAGAAAATCCCCATATTTCATTTTTTTTCTAAGGGCTCATGCACACAGACACAGAGGGCCATTCAACATGAAAAACAGCTCTGTTTCTGTGCCTGGGACTCAAAAGGTGTCCTTGTACAAATAAGTGCTGGTAAATACAGATCTAAGTATATACATTCATACAGGTAGGGATGTACAACCCTGGACGCAGAAGTCAGGGCTTATGCACAATTACAGATATGAATATTTTCTCCCACAATGCCTGTTTTTACCCCAGTTTTAGCTATGACCTCCTCTTTGCCAAACAAATCTGTAAATGGTGTACCAGGATTGATGAGCAACACTTTCAATCCTAGTAGTGTCTACTGAAATAATTTTAGAATGATGCCAACTATGCTGCCTGTGCATACATCATCTAATTTTGGATTCTCTATAGAGTCTAGCATTCTATCTGCACAAAGAAGGGTTATTTCATCACAGGCCTGTTACAATTTGGTTTTATATGTTCACAAGTAGCTCATTATTTGCTCTTCGTGAACTCTAGTACTATATTTTAGAGAAGAGCATTTAGAGCAAAGTTCTTGTACATGAAGTCAATGCCATTTAGCATACAGCATGACTCTGGAACTGGGATGTAAAGGACTACAGATCAGGGTGGCGTAGGTAGGAGAATCCACTCCCACTAGCATCGCAGCTTGCTAGTTCTCTGTAAAAACATATAATCGACCGACAACTATTTTTAAAAAGATGCATCTCAATCCCACTTATGGAGAATTGAAAGTAAATCCTGGGGCCGCCTGACTTCATCTTTTCAGAGAGCAGCCACGACAACTATGCCAAGAAAACATTCTGGCTGTCCAGAATGCACATTGATGACTTAGGCAGATTTTAGCAGGTACAAGATGATTATACTACAAAATATCTGTATATTTAAAGTGGTTCTAAAGTCAATGTTTTTTACCCTAATGCATTCCCTGGAACCAACTGTCCTGCCCCCCTCTCACTGATCCAGAGCTGTCCCTGACTGCAGCACGCCTGGTCTTGCTTCCTGGTCTCACAGGAGACACGCCAGTCAAATTCTGTGAGGAGGGAGCAGGGCCATGGCCGAGCCATACTTTGTACGCCGGATGTACACAACCTAGCTTGAGTGCACTCTTAGCAGGGGGGGGGGGGGGGGGGGGGAGAAGGAAGGAAGGAAGGAAGGAAGGAAGGAAGGAAGGAAGGAAGGAAGGAAGGAAGGAAGGAAGGAAGGAAGGAAGGAAGGAAGGAAGGAAGGAAGGAAGGAAGGAAGGAAGGAAGGAAGGAAGGAAGGAAGGAGGGAGGGAGGGAGGGAGGGAGGGAGGGAGGAAGGAAGGAGGGAGGGAGGAGGGAGGAGGAAGGAAGGAGGGAGGAGGAAGGAAGGAGGGAGGAGGAAGGAAGGAGGGAGGAGGAAGGAAGGAGGGAGGAGGCAGTGGCAGCAGAGGACCCCAGAACAGAAAGTAAAAAACACTAAGCAATATTCTTGCACAGAGCAAGCAAGTATGCCATGCACACAGGTTCCCCTTTAGCAGCCAGCTTGCTTAGGGGGCCCTCAGAGTAGAGGAGGAGCAGACAGCACCAGTTGGGGGCTCGAGAAGAGGATCCAAGAGACCCCCCTGTGCAATACAGTTTCACAGAGCAAAAAGCAGAACTTAAAAAACCTTGCCTTTAGTTTCACTTTAAAACATGGGCAAAACAATATACAATACTGCCTTTTTGGCCAAATCTACTGGTATGTGTTCAGAAACATTGCCATTGCAGACTGCCTAGCAAGTCACAGGAATTTAGACTTTATTGGCTACAAGCTTTTTCTGGTCAACATGTATTGAATCAGGAAGACAAGATCTTTGAAGGAGAAGTTCCCCTTTACAAAAAATAAACACATTTTTGGCAGGTAAAAAAGTGCATTTCATTTAGGAGCCTGTAAAGCATTGTACCCATAATTGTAGGTGTGATGCCAGGCTCCTGTAGAATATCAGTGTAGCACCACCTATACAGGCAGGCAGTTAAAGCATCCAGACTGACCACTATGGACTGTATATTTTTCATAAAAAAAAAAAAAAAAAAAAAAGGAAATAACATGACATTACCTTGAAGGAGCCACCCCCACTAAGTTGGGGCCCAGACCTCTGAAGAGTGAACGTGGACCTTCCTTTTGCAAGATCATCCTGACAAACATACAAGAAAGAACAAATGTGAACACAACAAAGCACATCAGACCAGAAAAATATATATATATTTCAAAAAGTGCCTCAGGCTTAACTCCATCTGTGGCCACAGTCTTTGAAAAGGTTAAAAAATATGCAAGTGACAGTCCCAAAGCTCATGCCATTAAAGATAAAATTATGGACTTTATTGCATTAGACGACCAGTCATTCTCTGTTGTGGAGGACGTTGGATTCCGTAGGCTCATGCAACATATTGAGCCGCGTTACTCACTACCAAGCAGACGCTACTTTGCAGATACCTGTCTACCTGAATTGTTTTGCAGTGTTCGAAAACACGTTCATGAGCTCATGACTACAGACATCATAGCAATCAGTTTTACTACCGACATTTGGAGTTCAGACGTCAGTCCAACGAGCATGCTTAGCCTAACAGCGCAGTGGATAGATGACAAATTTCAGGGTGGGTGGTAGAGGTACACAATCAGGGAAGTTTGGTAGGGAGCGTGGAGATGGGTGGATGTGTGTTGGTTCAGATGGTTAGATTAAAGGGATTGAAAAAAGGTAGGGTGATACATAGTATTCACAAAATGGGGGCGGTTTGGATTAACAGGAGACCGAAGCTTTGCAAAGGCACCAGACCCAATGGTTCATGAGTATTGAAAGTAGGCGTAATAAATCCCCGGATATGGAAAAACGGGTTAATATATGCTCATGGAACGTAAGGGGGATAAAGGATAGCCTTAAAAAACAAGTAATTTTCTCAATAGCCAAAAAGGGGAATGTCAAAATACTCTGCCTGCAGGAGACCCACCTGGTAAAAGAAACAATCAACACTTTAGGTAATAAGCAATTTCAGACACAGTTTCATTCCACTCACTCATCCTACTCAAGAGGGGTGAGTGTTTTGATAAGCACAGATCTGGCCTTCTCCTGCAGTCAGAGTAAGGTGGATGAATATGGAAGGTACATTTTTCTCTCTTGTTTAATTGAAAACAAAAGATATATACTGGCCAATGTCTATATCCCTCCCCCGTTTAGTATGGCAATACTGGAAGATCTAGCCAGGTTCATAGTGGATTCTCCCGGGACCCCGGTAATAGCAATGGGGGATTTTAACATGACGATGAATAAGAGCATAGACAGGTTCCCACCAAAATGCAAAACCAGAGAGGTCACCAAGAGCCCCCTCCTGCAATATTGTGATGAAATAGGGCTGGTGGATATCTGGAGGAGGAGGCACCCGGGAGAGAGGCAATATTCATGCCACTCCAGGACTCACGCGACCTTATACAGAAATGACCTCGTCCTGGGTAACATGGAAGCACTAAATGCAGTGGAGGAAACAGTCTACGAGCCAAGAGGTGTCTCGGATCATACGCCAGTTATCGCTACTGTAAAGGTAGGGGAGCAATGCAGTAGGGGTGGCTGGAAGATTAACCCCTTTTGGCTCGAACTTATAGGAGAGGAGGAGAAAGTGATGGAAGGCCTGTTAGAGTTTATTAATATAAATCTAGGATCGGCCCCATTGAGGGTAGTCTGGGACTCCCTGAAGGCCTACCTCCGGGGAGCACTAATTCAGAAAATCGCATATATCAGAAAACAGTCACAAACAGAGGAACCAGGAGCCAAAGAAAGTGCAAGATTGGCGGAGGCGCAGTTCGTAGTAACACCATCCCAAGCTAGCTATGAGTGTTGGGTGAGGAGACAGGAAGAGTACAGCAGGGTACTCCGGGAAAAGATGGAAAAGATTAGATCTTTTCAGAGGCAGAGCTTTTTTGGAGAAGGAGAGCGAGTCGGGAAAGCTCTGTCCCTGATAATCAAGGCAAATGGCCCCTCGAGTGCTATACCAGCAATTGAAGGGAGGGAAGGAGTATTAAAAAAAACTACCCCTGATATACTAGGCGAATTCAGGTCATACTTTGAGAAACTATATAGTTCTTCTAAAACAAACGTGGAGGGGGAAATGCAGGGTTTCTTTGAGGGGTTGGGGATAACTCCAGTAACAAGGGAGGACCAGGAAATGCTGGATGCCCCATTGACTCTCAAGGAGTTGCAAAGGGCAGTGGGAGACATGGCGGGCCAAAAGTCACCGGGCCCGGATGGTCTGCCTATAGAAATATTTAAAAAATATGGGGAGGTACTATTGCCCTTACTCTTTGAGGTATTTAATGGAGCCAGGGAGGATAAGACTTTACCCTCCTCTATATCAGAAGCTATAGTAATAACTTTGCGGAAAGAAGGGAAGAACCCAATAGACATGACTTCATACAGGCCTATCTCGCTGCTGTGTTCGGACGTGAAGATCTTGGCAAAAGTATTGGCCGCCAGGCTGAACAAGATAATTTCCAAACTAATACATGTAGACCAGACCGGGTTTATCCCGGACAGGTCCACAAGTATGAACATAAGACGAGTATACCTTAACATGCAAATACCCATAGAAAATAGTGGCAGGAGAGCGGTTTTCTCATTGGACGCAGCCAAAGCCTTCGACTCTCTGGAATGGCACTACCTGTGGAAGGTGTTGGCGGAATACCAGTTTGGCTCTGGGTTCGTCCAATGGCTAAGCTTACTGTACAATAATCCGAGGGCCAAGGTTAAAATTAATGGACAGTGCTCAGAGTGGTTCCAGCTGAGCAGGGGTACAAGACAGGGGTGCCCTTTGTCCCCCTTGCTCTTTGCCCTGGCAATTGAGCCCTTGGCTGTTGCTTTGAGGATGGCACAGGGCGTACAGGGGTTTAAAAGAAAAAAAAGAGGGGTGGACAAAGTAGCCTTGTATGCTGATATTGATATCTGGGGATCAATATATCTAGCGACCCAGGACAGTACATAACCGGAAACCTAGTTCCACTTATGAAAAAGCTGAAGCAGAAGTGCCGAGTGTGGAGAAGCCTGCCCCTCTCGGTTGCCGGGCGCTGCAACCTGATAAAAATGGTCTGGTTACCCCAAATTTTATATGTTTTGCAGAACTCCCCTGTCTGGATTCCCAAACACTGGTTTAAAAAAATAGTGTGTTCAGGGAGCTTATCTGGAAAAATGGGGTGGCTAGGATCCGTTTGCGGACGTTGCGGCAACCAGAGGTGAAGGGCGGCCAGACCCACGAGGCTATTTTCTAGCAGCCCAATTGCAACAGGTGGGAGGTAGCAATAGGCTAAGGGATGAAGGAGCGGGGGGTAGCATCCTGCTGAATGACACTGTACACGACACAATTGCAGAGGGATTAGAGGCAGATTCATTTTGCACTAAATGCCCCACTACCCAGATGATGGTTAAGGTGTGGGTACAAGCCAAAAAAATTCTGGGATATACTGGCTTTGCGGAATTCTCCCCACTTTGGGATAACAACAGCCTCAATGAGCTTAAAAAGATGGGACGCTTTGAGGAGTGGGACCATCAGGGTATCCACTACTTGGCACAGATGTACAGGGCAGGGAGGTTAAAATCTTTTCGGGAGCTGGTAGAGGAATACGCAATCTCTAATAGGTCATTTAACAGATATTTGCAAATCAGGCACGCCCTGGAGGCACAATTCGGGAAGGAAACGCCAGTATGGTGCGAAATGGCCTCTTTGAGAAAGCTAATTGATGCAGGCTCCATGAGGGGATTGATCTCTGACTTGTATGGATGCCTGAAGGCATGAGCTCAGGAAGGTATGGTGGAAAATAAAAATAGGGTCAAATGGGAGGAAGATGTGGGAGCACTGTCTGATGATCAATGGGAGTATGTCTTGTCTCTAGGGCCCAGGGTTACTCTCTCTCCCTCACAGGTGACGTCTCACTTCTATTTATCTTATAGGGCATATTATACACCCCTGAAATTATTCGAGTGGGGTAAGAGACCTGACCCAAAGTGCCAAAGATGTGGAGGGGGGTATGGAGATTTGATCCACATGTTTTGGTGATGTCCCAAATTGCATAGATACTGGAAGGGGGTGGTGGAAAAAATAAACGTAGTGTTTGGGACGTCGCTGAGGTTCGAGGCGAGAGAGTGCCTATTGGGACCGACGGAGGATAAAGTGACCTCAAAGGACATACAGACAGCAAGGGTTAGATGCCTGTTTCAGGGAAGAAAGCTCATTGCACAGCGCTGGCAGAGAAAGGAGGCGCCAACGGTGCCAGAATGGGAGAATGCAGTAAGGGAGGTGATCTGTAGGGAAAAGTACATATATAAGAAGAGGGGTAATTATAAGAAATTTGAAAAAATATGGAAAGCATGGCTGGATCAGGAAAAGGTCAGAATAGAAGGGGGGGCGGGGTAGGATGGTATGGGGCGGAGTTAGTCCCAAGAAGTATAGCAGAGTGAATGGTGGGAGGCTGGATAGGGGGTGGGGTGAGGGAGTAAAACTGGGGGGAAAAAGAAGAAACTATTTTGGAAGCTTACTGCATACGGGTATTATGAACTGGTATACATTGGAATGATGAAAACGCACGGGAAAAAAAAAAAGGGATGATAGTAATGCGCTCCTGTTCGTGGCGTTGTTCCTTGCTCTTTATGCTTTATCTCTTTTGTAATGCAAAAATTTTCAAAAAAAAAGATTTAAGCAAATTAAACAAAAAAAAAAAAAAAAAAAAAAAAAAAAAAAAGCATACCGTGCATGGCACACACGCTACAATGGTCTGTGAATGAAGGATTGCTGAGTCAGCGCACCATATCTGATATCGTATCAAAAGGAAGAAAAATTGTGGGTCACTTAAAGCATTCTCCACTTGCTTATTCCAGATTACAAGCTCTGCAGATGCAGTTTGGAATGGCACCGAAATGACTGCAACAAGATGTAGCCACTCGTTGGAACAGCACCTACTATATGCTACAAACTCTTTTTGAACAAAAGCGTGTTTTAGCTGCATACATTGCAGATAACGAGCTGCCATCAACACTGAGTGCACATCAGTGGACGTTAGTTAAAAATAGTTTGTCTCTTCTATCTCCATTTCAACAGTTAACAAAAGAAATAAGCTCAGCTAATGCTTCCATTGCTGAAGTTATCCCCTTGATTGCTGCACTGAAGCGTCTGCTTGGAAAAGAGGTAGAAACAGACCATGGCGTAAAAACGGCTAAAACCACTCTAATGGAGGCCGTTACCAAACGGTTTCAAGACACCAAGTCCAACCCTCTGTACTGCATTGCAACAGTTCTAGATCCTCGATTTAAAGAGCATTACTTTAATGTGGAGAAAAAGCAGCGTGCACGAGAAATGATACTGGTACTAATTGAGGTGGTTGAAGCATCTAGTGAAGGAGTTTCGAGGTGTCGAACAGAGGAAAGCGAGAAAGGGTCACATACAAGCGAAAAGAGAAACCATCTCTCCTGTGAGAAAGCTGAACAGCTTTTGTTCTTAAAGCGAAATCTGCCACTTTTACTGAAATAGATTTAAAAATCTGTAGCACACACCAATTCATTTACCATGTTTAACATAGTAAATGCATTGGTATTGGACTGTGCTTTTGGCAATTGGAACATACAACATAGTATGACTTACTACCTAGTATGTTCCAATTGTCAGGTTGTGCCATGTGTTGGTTGTTCATTTTAGTTCTACAGTTTTTTGCACTTCAATTTAAGAGAGAACGCCAGCTTTTGAACTACTGTACCATAGTTTGTTGCTGTTGGGCTAAACTATGTCTCTCCCTAAGCTGTCAGCCTGCTGCATTTGCAAATGCAAAACTGTATGTTCTGTATCTGTGGCTGTCTACATACTACAGTACTATACCGCACTGTGTTCCGGGTATGGGCGGTGACTTCCATAAACACAGACTAGTCTACATTGCTTGCTGTAATTGGCTGAGCACCGCTGCTGTAGACTAGTCTGTGTTCCACTTCCAGGATGTCTCCGCTCATACCCGGGGCCGGAACACAGTGTGGTCTACTGTGTGACTAGTATGCATCTAACCCGCAGCTACATACATACACTTTTATATGGTACATCCAGCCGCTGACACCTTAGGGAGAGAACTTGGGGAAAAAAACTAATAGTTCTCATTTAAGTTGAAAGAAAATAATAAAATAAAAATATTATAGCATAGCCAATCGCACTCTACTAGGGGGTATATTTACAGAAACTGTGAAACAGAATAACGGCCTTCTGCCATATTATTTCTGTTATGGTTAGTTGAGAGAGTTGTTCTTTAAAGTACTACTTATACATAGTTTGTTCTGTTTTTGGGCCAAACTATGTCATTGTCTCTCCCTAAGCTGTCAGCCCGCTGCATGTGCAAAACTGTATGTTCTGTATCTGTGGCTGTCTACATACAGTACTATATATACACTATACCGCACTGTGTTCCGGGTATGGGCGGTGATTTCCATAAACACAGACTAGTCTACATTGCTTGCTGTGATGGGCTGAGCACCGCTGCTGTAGACTAGTCTGTGTTCCAGGATGTCTCCGCCCATACCCGGGGCCGGAACACAGTGCGGTCTACTGTATGACTATGTATGTAACCCGCAGCTACATACATACACTTATCGCACATCCAGCCGCGGACACCTTAGGGAGAGAGAACTGAATTACTAGTTCTGATATAAGTTGGAAATTAATAAAAAATAAAAAAGTCAGTCTTTGGCATTTTTATATTATTATTATATTAATATATTAATATTATATATTATTCATTTCATTTTTTTTATGTCGGTTTTATTTGGTACGGTGGTGCAATGTGCAGACTGCAGTCTTATTTTATTTTAATTTTTATCTTCTGTGTCCACTGTCCAATTTTATGTGGGTTACTTTTTATTAAAGTACTTTTTGACATTACTGGATTGTAGTATTCTTTTCTTCATAAAATGAAATGTTTAAGTTGAATATAAAATGATATAACTAATACGAATGTAACGCAATTTTGTATATCCAATAATTTTTTTGGGTAATATATTTAAAAAAAAGCCTATTGTGCAACATGTGTTAGTACAGTCAGTCTCCATCAGGGAAGCATGTGACAGGGTGACAACACAGGAATACAATAGGAAGACCGTTATTACCAATAACACAAAGCACCTCACCAAGGACCTTCACGGGGAGATCACCAGGTATAAGTATCAAGGGGCCAGCGGTTCTTGCAGCAAGGCCTCTGATGATCTGCATGCACAGAGTCATTGGTTGGCTGGATGCAAGAACCAGGACGAGGCAACAAGGTCATCTAAGGAGAAAAGGTGGTATCTTGAGCCCAGCTGATGATACCATATCTATAGGACAGCCTTGATGAGTATATTTGATGTTTCTTGTTGTTATATTCTTTGTAATATCTTCCTTTAGTATTTTCATGTTAGCGTTTTCTTATTTTCTTGGGAAATAAATAAGATATTGTTTTAGTAAGCAGTGTGTTTGTTTTCATAGCTAACCTTATATTATGATAACAATAACATGTGATCAGAGTTTTAATAGACTAGCTAACTATAGGAATAGACAAGTTAAAACATATGGAAGAAATAGAGGGAATCCGTAACCACTCTCGGATAATATTTAGTTTAGACGTTATCCCAATTGGCACCCCAGAAAGCGTGTGGAATTCATTTCTGCACAGAATCCAAACCCTAATGTAGTTGTCTCGAGTCCCTATAAGATAAGGAATCAACTACACCTAGAACTGAAAGCCTTCTCTACTATGGACAAGATTCGTGCTGGTTCGTGAACTCTGAAGCCCTGCGCGTGTTCCTGAAAGTTCTATGAAATATTTAATCAGTGAGTGGACACGCAAAATCTGGTGAGATTTTTGGCTGGTATATATGTGTATGTGTTAACGTTTATTGTATTGTTAGTGCAAAATTGTTAGGCCTGTGTAGCTGGTCAAGAGTGCCGGTGAGTGAGGGGCTGATCACCCCGTGTTATTTCATGTAGCCTGAAGATTGACAGGATAAATCACACATCTTTGAGGAGAAAGTGGGAGAAAGATAGATTTTTATTTTTTTTTTGTTTTTTTATTAGTTTATTTTTTATTTTTGTCCCCACATAAAAGTGAAATAGCTCTCTGTTCCAATAGAAGTTCAATGTGGCCAGCGATCTAAGGGCGGCTAAAAATCAGTGGTAATAAAGAGATAGTAAGGCATTGAATAAGAGTGTGCATATCTCCTGCTGTGGAACAAGTCAATGTTAGCTTTTAAACAGCTTTATCTGTGTGCCTTGTGTCTGTAGCTGTTGTATAGACTGGTTAAACAAGTCAATGGAGGTCATTGAAGATTTTCTTAAGAGACATGCCTGTGTTAATTTTAACACTGGGGCAGAAAACGCTTTAACGCACCAATTTAGTGAGTTATTGAGACAATGCAATATTCATAATAATCAGAGAAAACAAA
Organism: Aquarana catesbeiana; assembly: GCF_042186555.1. Lineage (NCBI taxonomy): Eukaryota > Metazoa > Chordata > Amphibia > Anura > Ranidae > Aquarana > Aquarana catesbeiana. Next base: position 172,068,695 of record NC_133327.1, on the reverse strand, counting down.
GTCTAACAAAAAAGGCAGGAAAGCCAAGATGGCCAATGTTGTATGCATGTTATTGAAAATTAAAGAATTTGCTATAGCAAAAGAATGGGCAATGACTTACTGAGACAAAGCAATTATTGGAGCAGGTACAAAGTGTAACTAAGAATATTTTTAACAATGGTTGCAAAGGCAGATGCAAATGTTCGTGATCACATTGAACAATTCGTGATTGAGAAATGTGTATTAGAACAGAAAATGAATGAATTAGAGGAAACGTGTAAACAAAGAGAAAGTTGCATTGCCTCTTTGAATCAGAGAGAGGTTGAGAAGGAGCGTATAATACTGCTTAGGAAGGAATTATATGAAGTCCAGTCTGCCATTATGGAGTTATCCTCCACATATGCACAGTGCTTAGCAAAGACAGAGGCTTTGGAACATATAGAAAAGCCAAATGGTAGTGTTGCTGCAAGTGATGTTGTTATGGTGGGAATCAATGTTGGAGATCTGAATGAGGAGTATTTAAATAAAAGTGTGGTAACTGCGCTTGAAAGCGATTTAGGAATTGACACAGTGGAAACTTCTGAAGAGGCCATTGCTAGTGAATACTCAGACAATGAAAGTGTAAAATCTGTTCATTCCAATCATAGTAATGTTATTACAGCAATGTGAGTCTCCAGCGCCATATGCTCAGAGAAGGCCTATGCAGGGGGACTCAAGTGCTTTGTAAATAAGGGGGGGTCACATAGCTAGGTATTGTTTGATGGCTAATAATGATCTGCCAAGGAAATACCCTAAAACTACACCAAGGAGTTATGAATAGAGGTCGACCGATATGGGTTTTTCTCTGGCCGATGCCGATATTAAGAAATCGCGGCAGCTGATGGCCGATATATGATCCTGATTTTTTTGGGCCGATATGTTAAGCCGATTTTTTATTTTTTTTCCCTTCATCTCATAAAATCTAACAGTTAGACCCCTTTCACAATGGGGCAATTTTCAGGTGCTTTTGGGCTAAAAATAGTGCCTGTAAAGTGCCTGCAAAACGGCTCCCCTGCAGTCTCAGTGTAAAAGCCTGAGTACTTTCACACTGAGGCAATGCTCTGGCAGGATGTTAAAAAAGTCCTGCAAGCAGCATCTTTGGAGCGGTGTATAGCGCTCCTCCACCACTTCTGCCCATTGAAATGAATGCGCACCGCTGCCGAAGCGCCTGCACTTCACGGCGCATTTAACCCCTTCCTCGAGCGCTAGCTGGGTTATAAGTGCCCCACTAGCAGCCGAATAGCGCCGCTAAAATGACAGTAAAGCCCTGCTAAAACTAGCAGCATTTTACCGGCAACGCATGCCCGCTCCAGTGTGAAAGCAGCCTTAATAAGTGATACAGCAACCGCTATTTTATTCCCTAGGGACTCTGATAAAAAAATATATATATAATTTTTGGGGGTTCTAAGTAATTTTCTAGCAGAAAATACAGGATTTTTACTTGTAAGCAACAAATGTCAGAAAAGATTTTAGTCTTTAAAATGGTTAAACTGAGAACTCCTACACACAAGTTCAGTTCATTGATAAGTAGAAACATTGTAGCTTTTTAGCTTCTTTTATTAGACTTGGCAAGCTACCCAGAGAGGAGAGAAGTCGCTCCACCGAAGACTTCAGGCAACTTGCATTGAATTCTATTACAGAAGTCATTTGCAAGACGCACTGAAGTTATAATCGGCTGATGCCGATTAATTAAAAAACGCCAAATATCGGCCGGCCGATATATCGGTCAACCTCTAGTTATGAAGTTTATTCTGCAAGAGGGGCTAGCAATCCAAGGCATAGAGGCCATAGTAATCAAACCCGTTTCCCTTTTAAGACCCAAATGCTGAGACTACAAACTGAAAATAGTCGATTAAGACAGGAAAAGCATCATTGTAAAGAACAGTCGCATAAACTCAAAATGGAGGTAGCCGCATGTTCATTCAAATATAGCACGGGGAAAACAACGCTAGCAGCCCTTAGTGAGCTGCACGGATGGTAAGAATTTTCCGGTTAATGTTTCTTTGTTATGAATAAGGTTTGGATGCAATTTTTTAGAGATTTGCCCTTCATGTTTGGAATATTATAGAGGACTTTGATATATTTTTAGTATTTTCAAGGATAAGCCTCTGGAATGTTATTTTTTTCTGTTAGGATTAGGTTTTGTTTCCCCCCCCCCCCCTCTTATATATAAAAAGAAAAAAAAATTAAAATGTGTTTAAATTTTGAAATTTTTTTTTTTTTAAATAATTAGATTTTTAATTTTTTTTTTTTTTTTTTTTTTTTTTATTTCAGTTGTTTATTCATTTATTATTTTTGTTTTGTTCAGGTGGAAAGATTGTTAGATTTAGTCCACCTGAAAGGGGGGTAATTGGCCATGTCCTCAATTAGCAGTTGAATACATTTTGTTTAAGACAAGAGTTGGTAGGAAGCCATTCTAGCCGCTTGAGTTCGTTTTTTTTTCCCCCCTTTGTTTTTATTTCCATTCAGGTGGAAACAGTTCCAAAAGGTTTAGGTTTTGTCCAAATGAAAAAAGGAGTTAGTGCATAGGTCTCAAGGTACAGATAAATGCATTTTTTTTTTTTTTTTTTTAGCGTTTAACCACCTCAATGCAGTACACTTGCACCCCCTTCCTGCCCAGACCAATTTCCAGCTTTCAGCGCTCTCACAGTTTGAATGACAATTATTCAGTCATGCAACACTGTACCCATATGAAACTTGCATCCTTTTTTTCACACAAATAGAGCTTTCTTTTGGTGGTATTTAATCACTAGTGGGGTTTTTTATTTTTTGTGCTTTAAATTAAAAAAAAAAAAAAAAAAAAAAACAAAAAACAAAAAAACGTAAATTTTGTGAAAAAAAATGCCTTCTTTGTTTCGGTCATAAAATTTTACTAATTAGTAACTTTTCTTCATAAATTTTGGCCAAAGTTTACACTGCTACATATCTTTGGTAAAAATAACCTAAAATTCGTGTATATTATTTGGTCTTTGTGAAAGTTATAGAGTCTACAAACTATGGTGCCAATCACTGAAAATTGATCACATCTGATCAGGCCTTCAGTATATCAGGTGAATCTCATTTCTTGAGACACTAACAAGTCAGGAGAGTACAAATAACCCCCAAATGACTCCCTTTTTAGAAAGTAGACATTCCAAGGTATTAAGTAAGTAGCATGGTGAGTTTTTTAAGCTGTAATTTTTTCCCACAATTCTTTGCAAAAAATGTTTTTTCTTTTTTTTAAATAAAATTATCAGGTTATTTTTCACACACAGCATATGCATAAAACAAATTGCACCCCAAAATATATTCTGCTACTCTTCCCGAGTATGGCGATACCACATGTGTGAGACTTTTACACAGCCTGGCCACATACAAAGGACCAACATTGAAGTAGCACCTTCAGGCGTTCTACGAGCATAAATGAGACATCTCATTTCTCAACCACCTATTACACTTTTGAAGGCCCTGGAGCACCAGAACAATGTAATTGCCCACAAAATGACCCCATTTTGGAAAGCAAAACGTATGATCTATGAGGCATAATGAGTCTCTTGAACAGTTCATTTTTTTTCCAGAAGTTTTTGGAAAATGTGGGGAAAAAAAATTAAACGCATTTATTTATTTATTTTTTTTTACACAAAGTTGTCAATTTATAAGATATTTCTAACACATAGCATGTATATAGCAAAAATTATATCCAAAAATACATTCTGCTACTCTTCCTGAGTATGGCGATACCACGTGTGAGACTTTTACACAGCCTGGCCACATACAGAGGCCCAACATTGAAGTAGTACCTTCAGGCGTTCTAGGAGCATACAGTGGGGACGGAAAGTATTCAGACCCCCTTAAATTTTTCACTCTGTTATATTGCAGCCATTTGCTAAAATCATTTAAGTTTTTTAACTCAGGTGCTGTCCATTTCTCCTGATCATCCTTGAGATGGATCTACACCTTCATTTGAGTCCAGCTGTGTTTGATTATACTGATTGGATTTGATTAGGAAAGCCACACACCTGTCTATATAAGACCTTACAGCTCACAGTGCATGTCAGAGCAAATGAGAATCATGAGGCCTGAAGAGCTCAGAGACAGAATTGTGGCAAGGCACAGATCTAGCCAAGGTTACAAAAAAAATTTCTGCTGCACTTAAGGTTCCTAAGAGCACAGTGGCCTCCATAATCTTTAAATGGAAGACGTTTGGGAGGACCAGAACCCTTCCTAGAGCCGGCCGTCCGGCCAAACTGAGCTATCGGGGAAGAAGAGCCTTGGTGAGAGAGGTAAAGAAGAACCCAAAGATAACTGTGGCTGAGCTCCAGAGATGCAGTCGGGAGATGGGAGAGAGTTGTAGAAAGTCAACCATCACTGCAGCCCTCCACCAGTCGGGGCTTTATGGTAGAGTGGCCCGACGGAAGCCTCTCCACAGTGCAAGACACATGAAAGTCTGCATGGAGTTTGCTAAAAAAAACACCTGAAGGACTCCAAGATGGTGGGAAATAATATTCTCTGGTCTGATGAGACCTAGATAGAACTTTTTGGCCTTAATTCTAAGCGGTATGTGTGGAGAAACCCAGGCACTGCTCATCACCTGTCCAATACAGTCCCAACAGTGAAACATGGTGATGGCAGCATCATGCTGTGGGGGGTGTTTTTCAGCTGCAGGGACAGGACAACTGGCTGCAATCGAGGGTAATATGAATGCGGCCAAGTACAGGGATATCCAGGACGAAAACCTTCTCCAGAGTGCTCAGGACCTCAGACTAGGCTGAAGGTTTACCTTCCAACAAGACAATGAGCCTAAGCACACAACTAAAATAACGAAGGAGTAGCTTCACAACAACTCCGTGACTGTCCTTGAACGGCCCAGCCAGAGCCCTGACTTAAACCCAATTGAGCATCTCTGAAGAAACCTAAAAATGTCTGTCCACCAACGTTTATCATCCAACCTGACAGAACTGAAGAGTATCTGCAAGGAGGAATGGATCCCCAAATCCAGGTTTGAAAAACTTGTTGTATCTTTCCCAAAAAGACTCATGGCTGTATTAGATCAAAAGGGTGCTTCTACTAAATACTGAGCAAAGGGTCTGAATACTTAGGACCATGTGATATTTCAGTTTTTCTTTTTTAATAAATCTGCAAAAATGTCAACAGTTCTGTTTTTCTTTCAATATTAATGTAAATGTAAATTAATGAGGGAAAAAAATGAACCTAAATGATTTTAGCAAATGGCTGCAATATAACAGAGTGAAAAATTTAAGATGGTCTGAATACTTTCCATCCCCACTGTAAATTACACATCTCATTTCATTCCTATCACACTTTTAAAAGGTCCTTTAGCACCAGGACAGTGGAATTATCCACAAAATGACCCAATCTTGGAAAGCAAACACCCCAATGTATATTCTATGAGGCATGGCCTGGTGACAGGTACTCGGGTACTCTGAAGGGCGGTGACAGGTACTCGGGTCCTCTTTATTGGGGGGGCAATCAGTGTGATTGGTGTACACTGTACGCGGTAGCGGGATCTCCTCACACGATTGGTGTGTGAGGAGGAGAACCTGGTAACATCTTGTTACCGCGGTTTGTTGACACTTAGTGATCAGCTTTGAAAGAAACACAGCCGATCACGTGGTAAACAGCTGCCGGCTAATGGCTGTTTACCAGTGTCATGACGAGCAGTGTTCCCGGGAACACGCCGCCACTGGCGTGATCGCGCGCATGCGCCGTGCAAAGTGGGGCGGTATCACCTGTGATCAGCTGTGACTTCATCACAGCCGATCACGTGGTAAACAGCCATGCCCAATGGCTGTTCACCACCCTCGGTAGCGAGTGGTGTCTCCGTGACATGCCGCCACCGAAGGAACAGGGATGTGCGCACATGATCGCGTGCATTCCCTGTTTAAAATGGAGGAGGACCGTCATATGACGCCCTCCCAGAACGAGAGCCGCGCCGCCTAGCCGTCTTATGACGGACGGCAAGCCGTTAAATTGAGAATTTTTGAGCAGCAACATTCACGTTCGTTTTTTAAAAAAATGTTTGCACATACTATAGGGATCCATTTTAGAGTGGGTTCATCCTAAAGAAATCATGGTTGTTTTGATCATTTGTTTAGAGTTGCAAAAGCCAGGTATACCAAGTTCCCGGGTTCCAAGGAGGGAACTATAAGTAAACATAGCAAGCGAGAAGATATTGTGGATAAGAATTTGATTCTGCTCGTTTCTCACTTCGAGTCCTGGTGGAGCGAGATTGGAGAGGTTTCTGGAACAGATGAAAGATGTTCATCTGGTTGGCAGTTTGTTTGTGCCATCACGCCACAGATTTGTTCTGACAAACATTCATAGGAGAAGGGACAAACAAAAAGATTCAGATTAATACTTACAATATAAAAGGTTTCTTTTTCTTATGGACAATTTAGCACCAATGCTGAATCTGAAAGACTTTGGCCAGCAACTAGACTTGTGAAACATTTTGCCGGAGTCTCTCCTGTCATTTATGAATGCAAACACGCTATTAATACATGTGCAATGGGTTGGAGGTTGGGGAAGGAATATAACCTATCCAATCCGTCAGAACAAGAAATGTAATTTTTTTTTAACGGAGGGAGGAATTGAAAGAAGGAAAGGTTTTTAATGTGTGACATGTATTGACATAACTGAATTAATATGCAGGTATCCAGGAGACTGGCACTTAGAGCATAAGATGTCTGTTGGCCAGGTGACACATCGATGTGGTGAAAATTTCCTTGTAGGGGTGGTGTCTCAATCTTAGCAGTCCTACAGAGAGGTTCTCGGTTACTGGACATGTGGGACACCAGAGCTGGATATGGGGGAGATATGCCGGGTTGATGTCTCACCTAAGAGGTTGGAACCTTGCACAGGTAATGCCAGCGAGTACACTCAGGAGCATGCTCCATTAGATAAAAGGGAACAAACGCTGGCTACCAGGGTGCACTATGCCTTCACCACATGGCGCTTCAACGTCTCACAGTGGTTGATCAAATCCTATTACCCTGTATGTGCTGAATATACACTGAATCAAGTGCGGCCATTGCACCAGTGGCTTACTCCCAGAGATGTGTGGACACAGAAGGCATTCCGGACGCTTATTTCTCAGGAGTAACCGAAAGAGGAGGGATGTATTCAGCACTATATTGGGGGGAAAAGGAGCTGGGATGGGCGTTGTTAATGGAGTGGGCATCAGTACCCGGAGGAACAAACTCTCAGCCTTAGCTTCAGACAGTAAGCGGGGCTTTGTTACTCAGAGAGATTGGTGGCATTCTTAATACCATGCAACAAAGTCACATAAACACCCAGGTTAAAGTGACTCCGGATTTTGTCAACCATGTTGAGAGGTTGGTAGAGAGTGCGATGGTACAGGACAGAAATCTGTCATGGGCTCTGGCACGCATGCAGGGGCAGGCGGAGGTATCAACCAACTTCAAGCTGATTGTACAGTGTTTGTATGAGGGGCAGTGGCCTTATGAGTTAGCATCACAGCTCATTAAGATTTTGCCAAAGCACATCTCTTACACTAATCTAAGGTGGTGGTCAAATGCCTGGATGGGCTGTGCTAGTTTGGCTTATGAGAGATGTTATGCTTCCTCATTGATCCCATATACAGAAGTGCAGACTCAATCTGTGTATTCGGTGGTATCAATGGGCTTGCTGACTGGGGATTCCACCTTGTTGCATCTGAGGCTAAATTACCCACATGTGATCAGAGAGGATGGAAGCTGGAAGCAGGTTGACATTTCCCTCTGTCGCCATGACCATGACGTCCTTTGTATGCCAGGTCAATACACGGTAGTGAACGAGAAATGTTGGGAGGATGCCTCACTCTGTTCTGGATGGGGAGAACATTGCCGGGAAGGGAACACCAGTGTATTATTTGGGACATAGGAGAGTTTTTTTCTTTTTCCTAAAGGATAACAATGTAACGTTAGTCATGGAACTAGGATGTTCAGTGAACCCAACAATAGCTAGAGGAGCATGGTGTACCCTTGGCAGTGTTTATGAGATCCAGACACAGGAGTGGAATTATGTGGTACTGCATATTGCCAATCTGTCTGTGGATGTCAACTATAACCGCCCTGTTAGTCTGAGAGCACTGAACCTCGGTATGGAAAGGGAGATACAGGAATGGTTAACAAATTGGGATAGAGATGAGAGCCTTATGAAGATGCAGTAGCAAGAGAGCTAATGCTACTATAGCCATCTACCACGATCAGAATAAAATAAAGGAGGTAGTGCATCAACTAGAAAATGATGCTGGTAAGGCCAACGGTATTTTGAATTATTTGATACATCCCGTTGTAGTATTACTCATAATTGCTGCAGTTTCGTCATTGATTCAAGTTATGTGTTGTTGGACTCAACATTTATATAGGAACGTCTCGCATTTATCTAAGCAAGTAGAGGGAAGAATTGACGGTAAGGTCTCTTCGTACAAGTTAGAGGCTTTGCTGCCAATTCAGAGCCCTGAAATACCGCTGACTTGCCAAAATTGCAGTAGGAAAGGCCATTGTGAGCAAGGCTGCCTAATCCCGATCCGTGTTTACAGTAAAGGGTTATAGGAGGTTGGGAGCGGGATGCGTATTTTGATGGGTCACATACAAATGCATATATTATGGTAATGGGCTGATTTATGTTATGGTATAGTGTGACATATGTGTATTTTAGGTCAGTAAAATGGGTAAGGCCCTCCTCAAGACTCTGTATCTAAAAGCTGGTTAATATGTTGCTCTGAGTGTGTGCTGGTGAATGGTGAGTAAATGGATACCCCTTGCCTGTAGTGCACCCTGTTATGAAGATACCGGAAAGGAGAAGTCACAGAATGGTGACATGGAAGCTGTCACTGAAGAAAGATGGTGGTGCGTAACGCAGTGGCAAAGCAGCACATATTGGAAAGCACAAAACTTTAAGACAGTTATGGACTGTTCCATAGGAGCCGGGTCTGAAGAAGGGCGATATGCGATATGTTCGAAGGCAACATGTTTTAGTTCATGATACAAGAGGTGTTTGAAATATGAATGATGGCTATACCAGACCTTTGCATTCTTGGGGGCTGTCTGGGATGTAACAAGTTTACACATCAAAGCTTTGTAGCATATCATATTATGCAAAGCTGAACAAAAGCTTGGCTCCTGATCGTCTGTTGTGATAACGCTATGCAAACGAGCTTCAAAGAGGGCCATGGCGGCCAAGATGATTGATGAAGGTGTGTTACAAAGATCAAAGGATCAACAGGCATTGAAGATTGACCCAAGATATATAGACATGATATATGGACAATGCTGTCCCTAGAGGCCAATACAGCAGGACAGGCAGTAAAATATATTGAGGAGGACTGCCCCGTAAAAACTTAGATTTGTCAAAGGTCTAGATGGGCCGGCAATAGGGTTAGGACTGAACGGTGTATGATAGAAGTATAAAAAGGGCTGAATGAGACAGAGCTCTCTCTCTACCATTTTTGAGCCTCATGGCTCTCTGCTACCATCTCAAGTTCAGCTGATGATACTGTATCTATAGGACAGCCTTGATAAGTATAAGTATATTTGATGTTTCTTGTTGTTATATGCTTTGTAATATCGACCCTTAGTATTTTCATGTTAGCGTTATCGTATTTTCTTGGGAAATAAATAAGACGTTATTTTAGTAAGCAGTGTGTTTGTTTTCATAGCTAACCTTATATTATGATATCTACAGTAACATGTGATCAGAGTTTTAATATACTAGCTAACTATAGGAATAGACAAGTTAATACATATATGAGAATAAATAGAGGGAATCCGTATCCACCCTCGGATAATATTTAGTTTAGAAGTTATTCCAATTTCAGCATTTATTTCAATGGTAGTGTTGGACTGGGTGACGACTGCAGAGTAATGGAATTGTTTGTGAAGGACAACCCAGCGAAAAAGGTAATTGGGGATTTATGGGGAAGCATACTAGCACATTACGCCTTTACTTTGCAGGGAAAAAGAAAGGAAGAAAAACCCACCATGGTTTACTTCCTCTTTAGGTTTTGTTAAAGTAGGAAATGGCGGGGAAAGCCTATTTCTTTATGAAAACCTCCTCTATAGGATATTGCTGAGCAAAACACTTGGGAGAGATGAAGGTCTTCTCAGAATGAGGCCAGCCACTGTAAAACAAAGGCTGTAACAGCAGGCATACAGGGAATGTTTTGGCAGGCCGAAGAATTTTTTGGTGAACCCATACAAGGGACCTATACTTGGACAGACATGGGCTGCTTTAAGGCAAGGCGCTTGCACACTGTGTCAATAAGGATAGAAATTATATCCCCAAGAAATATCTGCAGATTGCAACTCCTCTACAATGTCCTCAGAGTCATCCTCCCAACAGACTACAGAAGCAGTCATGGAAAAATCAGAGTTTGGGGGGGGGGGATATCCACACATTTGCTTAGATGGAATCACCATATGCTGTGGTGTGCTGCAAGGCAGGTGTGTTGTGAAAGAGCATTGTAGTGTCACACAAAATGAATGGCAGTGGCACACACATTATCCCAGTTACTGCATTGCAATAGTGTGAAGGGGCCAAAAAACATTTTATCTAGTTTAGGGTTCTCAATAAGGTTTTTTTTTTTGGTCTTAGAGTTAATGTACATGTGTCTCTCTTTTCAACCTGACTATGCAGGTAACTAAATACCTCATCATCCACACAAGCTTAACCGCTTGCCGACCAGCCGCCATTATACTGCGGCAGGTTGGCACGGCTGTGCGAATCGCCGTAGGTGTTCGTCGGCCACTTTAAGAGCGATAAGGGGGCGCTGATGTGCGTTGCCGCGATGTCCGCCGGCAACCAGCGATCGGTCCTCAGAGAGCCAGAACAGGGACCTGTCAATGTAAACAGACAGATCCCCATTCTGACAGGGGAGTAGAAAGATCTGCTACCCAGTCAGTACACTGCCCTCACAGTTAGAAACACCTCCCAGGGCATATGCAGAATTGACTGCACCTTCAGAAAATTACACCCCACCTTATATTGCCGCATGGGAGAGAGAGACGTAAACACAACAGTCTGTTGAACAGGGAGATTTTATGTTCTATTTTGTACATAAATCATCCATATCCTCTAGAATACAAGAATCAGGATATACAGTGCCTTGCAAAAGTATTCACCCCCCTTGGCATTTTTCATGTTTTGTTGCCTCACAACTTGGAATTAACATGGATTGTTTGAGGATTTGCATCATTTAATTTACAGAACATGCCCACAACTTTGAAGATTTTTTTTTTATTTTGTGAAGAAAACAAATGGGACAAAATAACAGAAAAAGTCAATGTGCATAACTATTCACCCCCTAAAGTCAATACTTGTAGAGCCACCTTTTGGGGCTATCACAGCTCCAAGTTGCTTTAGATAAGTCTATGAACTTGCCACATCTTACCAATGGGATTTTTGCCCATTCCTCCTTGCAAAACTGCAGCAGCTCCTTCAAATTGGACAGTTTGTACTTGTGAACAGCAATCTTTAAGTCTGAACACAGATTTTCTATTGGACCGAGCTTTGACTAGGCCATTCCAACATATTTACACGTTTCCCCTTAAACCACTCAAGTGTTGCTTTAGCAGTGTGTTAGGGGTCATTGTCCTGCTTGAAGGTGAACCTCTGTCCTAGCCTCAAATTACACACAGAGTGGTACAGGTTTTGCTCAAGAATATCCCTGTATTTAGCATCATCCATCTTTCCCTCAACTCTGACAAATTTCCTAGTCCCGACTGCTGAAAAACACCCCCCACAGCATGATGCTGCTGCCACCACCATGTTTCACTGTGGGGATGGTAGTGTTCTTTGGGTGATGTGATGGGTTTGCGCCAGACATAGCGTTTTCTTTGATGACCAAAAAGTTCAATTTTAGTCTCATCAGAGACATTTTGGGAGTCTCCCACATGCCTTTTTGAAAACTCTAAAATGTGCCATTTTGTTTTTTGCTGAAAATAATGGCTTTCTTCTGGCCACTCTGCCATAAAGCCCAACTCTATGGAGCGTACGGCTTATTGTTGTCCCATGTACAGATACTCCAGTCTCTGCTGTGGAACTCTGCAGCTCCTCCAAGGTTACCTTAGGTCTCTGTGTTGCCTCTGATAAATGCCGGCCTTGGCCGCTCCGTGAGTTTTGGTGTGTGGCCGTCTCTTGGCAGATTTGCTGTTGTGCCATATTCTTTCCATTTAGTTACGATAGATTTGATGGTGCTCCTAGGGATCAAAGATTTGGATAATTTTTTTTTTTTTTTTTTTTTTTTTTTATAACCTAACCCATACTTGTACTTCTCAGCAAAATTGTCCCTTACTTATTTGGAGAGTTCCTTGGTCTTCGTGGCAGTGTTTGGTTAGTGGTGCCGCCTGCTTAGGTGTTGCAGCCTCTGGGGTCTTTCAAAAAAAGTGTGTATATGTAATGACAGATCACGTGACAATTAAATTGCACCCAGCTGGACCTCATTTCACTAATTATGCGACTTCTGAAGGTAATTGGTTGCACCTAGAGGTTGACCAATATATCGGCCGATATTTGGCGTCTTTTAATTAATCGGCATCGGCCGATTGTGCAGATAAAAAAGGCCGATTATAACTTCAGCGCGACTTGCAAATGACTTCTGTAATAGAAGTCAATGCAGGTTGCCTGAAGTCTTCCATGGAGCTACTTCTCTCCTTTCTGGGCAGCCTGCCAAGTCTGATAAAACAAGCTAAAAAGATACAATGTTTCTACTTATCAATGGTGTGTAGGAGTTCTCAGTTTAACCATTTAAAGACAAAATCTTTTCAGACATTTGTTGCTTAGTAAAAATTCTCTCTCTCATTTTATGTCACACGGTATTTGCGCAGCAGTCTTTCAAAACGCAATTTTTTATTTTTTTGCAAAAAATACACTAATGAATTAAAAAAAAAAAAAAAACTAAACAGTAAAGTTAGCCTATTTCTTTCGTCCAAAAGTTTTGATTACCTGTTTTTGTGTATTTAATATTTAGGATATAGTTTTTTTTAAAATCTAAATTATACATACAAGTGAACCGAGGAGGTTTTTTTTGTTTAATAAATGTTTAAATGTAAGAAATTTTCTGTATCACTTATTACTTAAGGCTGTTTTCATACTGGAGCAGGCGGGCGTTGACGGTAAAACGCTGCTAGTTTTAGAGGCGCTTTACCGTCATTTTAGCGGCGCTATTCGGCTGCTAACGGGGTGCTTATAACCCAGCTACTGCCCAAGGAAGGGGTTAAATGCGCCCGTTAAGCGACACTGCCGAATCGCTTTGCAGGCGCTTCGGCAGCAGTGCCCATTCATTTCAATGGGCAGGAGTGGTGGAGGAGCGGTATACACCGCTCCAAAGATGCTGCTTGCAGGACTTTAACATCCTGCCAGCGCATCGCCTCAGTGTGAAAGCACTCAGGCTTTCACACTGAGACTGCAGGGGAGCTGTTTTGCAGGCACTTTACAGGCACTATTTTTAGCCCAAAAGCGCCCCATTGTGAAAGGGGTCTAACCGTTGGATTTTATAAGATGAAGGGGGGGGGGGGGGGGGGAGGCTTAAACATATCGGCCCAAAAAAAAAAAAAAAAAATCAGCATCATATATCGGTCATCGGCCGCCGTGATTTCTAAACATTGGCATTGGCCAGAGAAAAACCCATATCGGTCGACCTCTAGTTGCACCAGAGCTTTTTATGGGCTTCATAACAAAAAGGGGTGAATACATAGGCACATACCAATTATCATTTTTTTTATTTCTGAAAAATGTTTTTTTAATTTTACTTCACCAACTTAGACTATTGTATTCTGATCCATCACATATAATTCAGATTAAAAAAAACATTGAACTAAAGGCTGCAATGTAACAAAATAGGTAAAAAGCCAAGGGGGTGAATACTTTTGCAACGCACTGCAAGTTGATGACTAGGTGGTATAGATCACCAGAGAAACTGCATTGTATGTTTCCAAATGCAGACCCTACCTGCTAGTGTTGTGAAAAGGATAGGGGAAAAAGAGATGGCAGACCAATGGGATTCTGCTGTGCATCACCACCAGCGATACAAACCTATTGACGCATGCACTCTTCAATTATAAGCACTGAATTTCTAAGTTAGATAGAACAAAAGGTAACTAAAATTTAAAACCTTTTAGTTTTTGGTTGACTAGGTAAAGAAGGAAATTATTTAATTGTCATTTAGGATATATAGTCTGTTTTTTGATTATATGTATTATATTGAGCCTGGGAATGCCCAATAGGCGCTGTTTTGTAGCTTAAACTTTTGAAATTGAATAAAGATAAAATTTTGAAAGAGAAAAAAAAAAAACAAAAAAACAAAAAAACAAAAAAAAAAAACAAACACACCCCACATCCCTCCCTAGGGAACACTTAACCCCTTGATCTCCCCCTAGTGTTAACCCCTTTCCTGCCAGTGGTTTATACAGTAATCAGTGGCCATTTTTTAGCTTGCTGTATAAACGTCAATAGTCCCAAAAGTGTCAAAAATGTCTGATCTGTCCGCCGCAATGTCGCAGTCTCAAAAATAAATCAGATTGCCACCATTACTAGTAAATAAATAAAAATGATATAAAGCTAACCCCTATGCTACACAAACCAATCAATATACGCTTATTGTGATTTTGTTTACCAAAAATACGAAGAAGAATACATATTGGCCTAAACTGATGAAGAAATTTGATTTTTTTTTTTTTTTTTGCTGGATATTTATTAATTATAGCAAAAAATACTGAATTTTCAAAAATGTGTGTTTTTTGTTTATAGCGCAAAAAATAAACAGCCATGAAGATCAAATATATGAAAAAATGTGTCATGAACCATAGGATTCAAACCCACATACAATACCTAAGTGATCTCTGTTGTAACATAAATAACTATTCAATATAAAATTAAGTAAAAAGTTCAATGCACTCATTGCAGTGAGCGATTCCAAGTAGCTGATAAGTCCCAGATAAGTCGCCTCAGTGAGTGATTGGCCAGTTCCTATGGGTTCATCTCTTAATTGTGCAATTAAGTATCACCCTTTTGTGCTTCCACCACCACTTATAGATTGGCCACTCACCAGAAACAGGTGAATGTGCGCCTTTGGTTCTTTAGCTGGATAACCACTCCACACAATGGATCAATCCACACCCTCTTCAGACTACCAGTTCACATGGAAAATAAATGGCCATCATGGTGTAGTATGTCTAAACGTATTTATTAAAAAGGTATAAAAAAAAAAGACTATTGCACTCACATATTTCTGTGCCCATAAGCCGGCACCAAGCTGTTCCAGCCATGTATGCGGGGTCCGGAATACCGTTGTGTTCGTTCCCCTGTGCGTTTCCTACGCAGCGTGTATTCCAAGCCACGCTCTCACTAGGCAGGAAGTGACCTCAAAAACTCCCAGCAGCCTCTAAGCGTTTTGCAAATGTGGATTGCGTCATCAGGAAGCTGCAAATGTGCAATCCACATTTGCTAAACGAGTAGAGGCTGCTGGGAGTTTTTTTACGCAAAGGCGCACATTCACCTGTTTCTGGTGAGGGGTCAATCTATAAGTGGTGGTGGAATCACAAAAGGGTGATACTTAGTTGTACATTTAATAGATGAACCCATAGGAACTGGCCAATCACTCACTGAGGCGACTTATCTGGGACTTATCAGCTACTTGGAATCACTCACTGAACTGAGTGCATTGAACTTTTTACTCAAAATTTATATTGAATGGTTATTTATGTTACAACAGTTATTTATTTTTGTGTTTTCTACACATGTTCACTTTGGTATTGTATGTGGGTTTGAATCCTATGGTTCAGAAAATGTATTTTCATACGTTTTCTCATTTGGGAACATGAGCACTTATGTTAACTAATAGTGGTGGTACACAAATTTATTTAAACTAGTTGGCGCAGTCCATAAACATGTTTCTTTTTCTTATACACCTCACCTGATAGTGGGGAGGCCCTTTTTTTGACTGCAGCAGACACAAATGATTGGCATTATAGATATATTTTTGATTCTTTGCGCCAGTACCCTGTATGTTTATATACTTTCTCATGAAGATCAAATACTACCAAAAGAAAACTATTTAAGGGTGGAAAAAAAAAAAAAAAAAAAAAAGAGACCTAAATGTTGTTTGGGTACAACTTTGCACGACTGCGCAATTGTCAGTTAAGGCTACGCAGTGCCGTATTGCAAAAAAATGGCCTGGTCATTAACCACTTCAGTCCCGGAAGATTTTACCCCTTTCCTGACCAGACCACTTTACAATTTGGCACTGCATCACTTTAACTGACAATTGGTCGTTCTATGCTGCACCCAAACAAAATTTGTGTCTTTTTTTCCCCACAAATGGAGCTTTTTTTGGTATTTGATCACCTCTGCGTTTTATTTTTTTCGCTATAAACAAAAAAAAAAATAAAAATAAAATTTTTAACTTTTTGCTATAATAAATATCCCCGAAAAAAAAAATCTTCTTAGTTTTAGGCCAATATATATTCGTCTACATATTTTTGGTAAAAATAAAAATAAATAAAATTGCAATAAGCATATATTGACTGGTTTGCGCAAAAGTTATAGTGTCTACAAACTATGGGGAAGATTTATGGCACTTTTTTATTTTACTAGTAATGGCGGTGATCTGCGATTTTTAACGGTATTGCGGCCTACAGATCGGAGACTTGACACTTTTTTGGGACCATTGGCATTTATACAGCGATCAGCGCTATAAAAATGCACCGGTTACTATGTAAATGTCACTGACAGGGAAGGGGGTTAACACTAGGGGGCAATCAAGGGGTTAATCGTGTGCTCACTTAATCGTGTGTTTTAACTGTGGGGGGATAGGATTGACTAGAAGAGGAGACATATCGTTTTTTTCCTACTTAGCAGGAACAAACAATATGGCTCCTTTTCCCTGACAGCAGAGGGGCATTTACACACACAAATCCTCGTGCCGGCGCTCGTGCATGCAATCACGGCTCTCTGGTGGACGAAAAAGGGAAGGACCTACCCGTACATGATTACACCCAGGGGAGCCATTCTGCCGCAGTATATCTGCGTGAGCCGGTTGGGAAACGGTTAAGGGGGGCAAATCCTTCCGGTCCTTGATGGGTAGAGTAGAAGTAAAGACAAAACACCACTAAACCTATTCCCACCTCTCATTCTAAGCCCTAATCTTTCTAGCCCTGTAAAGAAAAGATCACTATACTTACTTAATCTGATGCCACTCTGGTGTGGTCCCAGACTGAGCTGTCAGTAGAATATTCAGTATGTAGGAGAGGCAGCTAATAACAGAAGCCCCATAGTAAGTCTATGTGTGATGTCACTTCCCAGCCGTTGTTGGCTTTCTCCTGCATGCAGATGGTGCCACTGGTGACCAGACTGGCTTCAAATTAGGCAAGTATAGCAATCTTTTCTTTACAGGGTTAGATAGATTAGGCTTAGAATGGGGGTGGGAGTATGTTTAAAGTTAGGGTTTTGCCTTTACTTCCACTTTAACTGTTATGGGCTCCTAATATTTTAGTGTAGATACAGTTTACCTTGTGTATAAACACTACATTGACTCAGATGTCATTTTCCAAAGATGTATTATACCCCTGCAAAGGCCAATATTTACAGGCACGGGTTTACACATCTTATATAAGGTTTCAATAACTCAATTGTCTCACATTGTGACTTCTATGCCAGCTATTCCTATTGGTTTACTCACAAACGAATACATCTGTTATAAAGGAAATTCATGGAAGCTCCTTATTACTTAACTAATGACTAAGCTGACATGTGTTTGGCCTAATTTAGGAATGTTACCGTTCTAGTTTAAACCTGTTTCCAATATGATGAAATGGATGGAAATGAAAAAAAAAAAAAAAAAAGGTGAAGATTGCTGCTTTCTGTGAGAAGTTGCATTACCAGCATGTCAATCAAAATTCTTATGACCTAAAATTAGTTTTAAACCGGCTTACGTCCTACAATGTATGTGAATGCTTCAAGGTTTGCTTGTTTGTATGGCCACTACATCATGGAAAAAAAAAAAAAAAAAAAGAAGTTACTTAAGGGGGTTTCCACAATGACCCAGTAAGCAAAAACCCCCTTAATGCACGGCTCAAGGGGTTTTCAAAGCCAGGGCTATGTACTGTACTGACAGAAAGCAAAAAGGCCATCCAAAATGAAAACCTTGTAGTCAGGTAGGAGGGCCATTTTATCTTCTATTTATTGCACTTATCTAAAATCAACAGTTTATCTCTGGGACAACCAAGAAAAAGTTGTGTGATAGGGACATCAGCTAACAGTGGCCTTTAGCCAAATATGGATCACAGGGGTGCAGAATGAAGGGCTCTCCTGTAAGTTACAGGGAAAAGATGTAGGGCGAAAAAAGCTTTGGGCCTACTTCTCCATTAACCACTTCAATACAGGGCACTGTCACCCCCTTCCTGCCCAGGCCACATTTTAAATGACAATTTCACGGTCATGCAACACTGTAGCCAACTGGAATTTCTTTTTTTTTTTTTAAAGGCACCACAATCTTTGCACAAATGTTTAAAAAAACATTTTAGCTAAAAATACACTAAAATCATTAATAGTGGATTCATACATGGCAAAATGTACAAAATTCCTGCTAAATTCCTAGTAAATATAAAAGTTAAAACTGTATTGAGTCAATATCAAAATATTTGTACATTTTAACCACTAAGCCACCGCCCACCGTCATATGACGGCTGGACGAGGCTTCTATTGTTCTGGGAGGACGTCATATGACGTCCTCGCCCTCCCGAGCCACTAGGGGGTGCGCGCGCGCCCGCTGCGTCACTCGGGACCCGGTGCGCGTGCCCGGCGGCCGCGATGTCCGCCGGGCACCCGCGATTGCCGGGTAACAGAGCAGGAGCGTGGATCTGTGCATGTAAACACAGATCCACGTCCTGTCAGAGAGGAGAGGAGACCGATGGCGTGTCCCTTGTACATAGGGACAGCGATCGGTCACCTCCCCCAGTCAGTCCCCTGCCCCCAGTTAGAATCACCTCCTTAGGTCATACATTAACCCCTCGAGCGCCCCCTGTTAACCCCTTCCCTGCCAGTCACATTTACCCAGTAATCAATGCAATTTTATAGCATTGATCGCTGTATAAATGTGAATGGTCCCAAAAATGTGTCAAAAGTGTCCGATGTGTCCGCCGCAATATCGTAGTCACAATAAAAATTGCAGATCGCCGCCATTACTAGTAAAAAATAAATAAATAATAAAAATACTATAAATCTATCCCGTATTTTGTAGACGCTATAACTTTTGCGCAAACCAATCAATATACGCTTATCGCAATTTTTTTTTACCAAAAATATGTAGAAGAATACGTATTGGCCTAAACTGAGGAAAAAATTTGTTAAAAAAAAAAAAAAAAATTGGATATTTTATTATAGCAAAAAGTAAAAAATATTGTGTTTTTTCAAAATTGTCCCTCTTCTTTTGTTTATAGCGCAATAAATAAAAACCGCAGAGGTGATCAAATACCACCAAAAGAAAGCTCTATTTGTGGGGAAAAAAATGATAAAAATTTAATTAAGGTGCAGTGTAACATGACCGCGCAATTGTCATTCAAAGTACGACAGCGCTGAAAACTGAAAAATGGCTTGGGCAGGAAGGGGGTGTAAATGCCCTGTATTGAGGTGGTTAAATTGCACCTTTTTGTGAAATGGTGAAAACTGAAGGTACGCAAAACTGTAAATAAAAACAATTTACTCTGAAAATCCGGAGGTTACCATTTTTCACTTATAGCTTTCAGAATTCGAAAAGACCCCTCAAACTAGACATTTTCTGTAAGCACGTGACCTGTAGAATAAAGAACAAAAGGGCTGCCGATTTTTTGGGCCCTGCAATAATTGCACAAATGTTCATCATATTGCCATTTTCACAAAAAATACACTAAAATCATTAATAGTGCACATAAACACAACACAACTTACAAAATTCCTGCTAAATCACTACTAAAAGCACCGTTCCCATGTGGCATACTAAAGTGTACACCCATGGAGGGCCATGTTTACCCGCACAGGCAGTCCCATTTATGTCAATTGGGGTGCAACTGCTGCACCGGCATAGCTGCTGTTCCCAATCTGACATCTGTATGGGTACATGACCCCGAACACACAGTGTGAGCTCAGGGACATGCACAGGGACCTACATGGATGTAAGATTGGGAGCAACAGCTCTGTACATGCTGTTGCTACATTCCAAATGACATCAATGGGTCTGCCTGCAGAGAGATGCACGGAGCACCTGTGCATTCTTGTAAAGGTACACTGTGTGAACAAGGCCTTAGACCCCTTTCACACAAGCAAACCGATCGAGTCTGCCTGTCCGTTTTTCAGACGGGCCCAATCGGAACACCCATTGTTCTCTATGGAGAGGCTGATGTAAAAGGACATGTGTCCGTTTACACCCACCTGCATCCGATCCAGTCCAGTCCACTAAAAACAGATGGATGGGGATTCTATTCCCAATCCATCTAGCAGATTGGATGGTATCCGAGGGAAATGGACAGGCTGTCCCATAGAGAACAGCGGGTTGTGTCCGTGTCTGCATCAGCGGAAAGGACACAGACCTGTTATCCACCTGCTCAACAGGTATTAGACAGATCCCCTACGTGAAAGGGGTCTTACCAGTAGCAGGCGGTCCATTAGGAGCGCTGTATGAGAGAGTGTCTCTATCTATCCTTAAAGCCACATGATTAGAGCCGGAGGCTCTAACTGGCTTGAAAAAGGTTGGGCTCTGCGGCCCCAACCTACCCACTTTTGACAATCGTAAATATTTGCTATTGTCTTCCGGCTTCTCCTCCCAGCCAATCAGGACAGGAGGCACATTGAGTAAGCCAGAAGGAGAAGATGAAGAATTGGAGGGGCGAGTGCGGGAGGGGGCGCCATCACTGTGGAGAAGCTGAGTGCAGGCGGACCTGGGGGGGGGGGGGGGGGCGGGTTCTAAGACCTGGATCCCCCCCCCCCCCCAAAAAGCACCATGCAGCACCTGAAGCTGGCGGGAGCAGCAGAAGAGGGATGCTGGCTCATGACGGTAGGTGCGGGGATTCAGTTTGCGGGGGTCGGATCAGGTGTGGAGATGGGGGAGAGGTAATCAGTGCTGGGGGGGTGGGGGGAGTAGTTCTAGGTGAACATTAGTGGCAGGAGGTGGAGTGGCAGGGGACAGGGAAGTGGCGGTCATATTTCAGGTTAATAACTCTGATCAGGGGGTTGTTATCCACTGATCAGGAGTTATAGAGTTGTTCAGCAGAGTCTGCTGAACAATTCTGATATAAGCTTATGGTAACTGAAGTGGCCATAAAGCTTATAGGAGAGGGATGAATGAGGTTTGTACACCGTACAGACCTAGCCACTTGCAGGCACTTCTGTAGGTCTGTACGGCCCTGGCAGTGAAAGTGTTAAAGGGGAACGGATCCCCATCGACCTCTTTTTGGTAGATCAGATTGGATGTAGGCGGGTGTAAAACAGACATGTTCATTTACACCCACTGCTCCAGAGAAGAATGGAGGTTCCGATTTGGTCCATCTGAAAAACGGACTTGATCAGAATGCCTGTATGAAAAGGGGCCTAAAGTGAATTATGTAGGCTGCCACTACCGATCTCACCTTCTAAAAAGGTTCGTTTTCTGGCTGCTATGCTTAGGACGGCCATACACAGTTCGAATCCCGGCCGGCTCAGCAGGAAGATTCAAACCATTGCTGGACAGGCTAAATGTACCAATTTGATCGATCATCTTGGGTACAACCAACCTGCCGGATTCATTTCAGATTATCACAAGTGGCTGCTATAGCCTCTAGCGATAATCACGGTCTTCTCCCAAAGAGGACGGCTTCCCCTGCCCTTGCCCATTCACCCACCAGGAGCAGACAATTTCTTGGCAGGAGGGATTCCCCTGTCAACATGGTCTGTGTTGATGGGGGAATCGTGCAAATTTCTTTCCTGCAAAAATTCACACCTTCTATTGGATGCTCTAGGCTTCAGTGCTCTTCTTGTCAAAACCAGAAGAAGCAGAAGAGGTATTCAAAACCATTGACACATTTTACAGTATAATTATTTCTGGGTCTTTAGCCTAAAATTAGTGAACATATACAGCCAGGCATCTAGCAATTTCAAGAGGTGCACAGCAACGGCAGCCAATGCTTCTTTCATGACTTTAAAAATAATTTTCCACCTTACTCACTTTTGAAAATAATGGTATAAAGAAAAAAAAAAAAAAACAAAAAAACAAAAAAAACCCCAAAAAACAGCAAGTTCACCTTAAAAAGGCAAATGGTCACTGTATTAATAAAGTATACAATCATAAAATAAAGCATGAAAAGTCGCCACTATGCTACAGTCAGCACAATATCACACACACCACCCACTCATTGTGATCTAGAATTATCGAGCATTACTCTTTACACGTCATTCTCATTCCCTAATGAGCTCTAATCGGGCTGAAAAACAAACAGGTTTAGCAAAACAGACCAAACCGTTCACAGGCGATTTAACTATATGGGACACGTTATAAATCAGGAACAGCTTGCTTCATTGGAAATGCAGGAAGCACTTTAGTGCATCTCTTGAGAGAAAAAAAAAAAAAAAAAAAAGTGTGATTGGAGGTGGGGCTGTTGGCTATACACGGACTTCAATGTAGAAATTACTGTCAAAATGTCCCTAGGTCGGCACAGTACACCCTGTCCATCTCAAACACCAGTGTTATGGAAAGTGTAGCTCTGTGGTTGCCTACATGTAAAAAGGAAGCACAGGAAACCAAAAGGATTTGAAGTCACTTTGCACAATAAGAAGCACTGGAGACATGGGTGGGGTTTGATAAATAAAAGCGGGTCATTCTAAGCATCCCTGTCTGTGAAATGGTTTGTCTCAAAACTGCTACATCTGCAGGAGAGCTTGTTCTCTCATAATTAATATATATCTATCAACTGGCTGGATCACCAAGTGAAAAAAATAAAGAAAAACCTGAAAAAGAATGTAGGCATTACATGCAAGAACTGGTAAGCTGTAAAATAATAAAAAAGGTATGTATTTGGGTTTAATACAGATTTAAATTTGCTTTTTTGAGAACAGGTCCAGCGGCAATGAGGAATTAACCTACAGATTACATACATTACTTAGTGTTGCTCTTGGTGTTGGGTCTAAGATATAACAAAATTACAAAACTGGACTTTGTTCAAAAGGTAGTTTTTAGGATGGTTTATTCTAGTGGTTTCCAAACTGCAGCTCTTGGCTTGCTTTTTTTATTTGGCCCTTGGGGCAATATTTCATCCTCACACCAACATTAGGGCATAATTCCCCGCCAATGACACCAAAGACGAGGCATAGTTCCTCCCAAGACACCAATGATGGGGGAACATTTTCCACTTTCAATGGCCACAGTCTAGCTCCCCTAAAGTTTGAAGGATAGTAATCTGGCCCTTTGTTTAGAAAAGTTTGAAGACCCTTGATTTATTCAGTCCTTAAAAACAGTGTTGTCAGCAGAACTTGAATGAATTTCATTAAGCCTAGCAGCTTGTGTTCATAAACAATCTCCATGCGTGCTATATTTTGGAAAAAGTTTTACTGCATAGTGGGGCCCTGCTAGGGTTACAGACATGTATTTATTTATTTTTTTAAACAAAAAGTAAAATTTTTAAAGCTCCTTCAAGCCCTTAGGAAGTACACATACATCCTCAAGTTGAAGTAGTTTTATCGCAATGCAGGCATCATCTCATTATCAAAAATTTCATCCAATGATGGGTTTTATTATACTCCTCTACTAAACCCCTGTCCCAGCACCCACCACCTTCACCGGGCTCTCCTGCCTAATCAGGGAGCCTGGTACCACTACCCACCTTCTCTGTGATGTAAGAGACTGTAAGCATCAAGGATTTCATCACTTCTAGTTTCCTTTTGTTTACAAGCAGTCATTGGCTTGTACAAGCATCTGATCAAACCAATCTTTGATTGATGCTTTCAGGACAGAGGAAAGATCCGGAGTCTAATAGACCACAGATCTCTGCATAAAGAAGACCTGTCATGCTTGCTGTTCGAAGGAAAAGGAAAAGGAAAAGGAAAAGGAAAAGGAAAAGGAAAAGGAAAAGGAAAAAGGAAAAAGGAACTGTTCTCAAGTCATGCATATGTAAATGGTGACTGCGGCATACACATGTGAGCCGCAAACGTCAGTGAGAGCAAAAGTTCTAGAACCAGACCTCCTATGTAACTCTAAACTGGTAAATATAAAGGCTTAACCACTTGCCACCCGCCATATAGCAGAATGACGTCGGCAAAGTGGTTTCAATATCCTGACTGGACGTCATATGATGTCCTCAGGATATTGAGCCGCTGCGCGCCCCCGGGGGCGCGCATCGCGGCGATCTTTGTTGCGGGTGTCAGTCTGACACCCCGCAACACCGATCTAGGTAAAGAGTCTCTGACGGAGACTCTTTACCACGTGATCAGCCGTGTCCAATCACGGCTGATCACGATGTAAATAGGAAGAGCCGGTGATCGGCTTTTCCTCACTCGCGTCTGACAGACGCGAGTAGAGGAGAGCCGATCGGCTGCTCTCCTGACAGGGGGGGGTCTGTGCTGATTGTTTATCAGCACAGCCCCCCCTCGGATCCTACCCAGGACCACCAGGGAAGCCGCCCAGGACCACCAGGGAAGCCAGCCACACTGGACCACCAGGTATGCCCCCTAGACCCCCAGGGAAATACTGATCTGTGCAAAGGTAGCTGCCAATCAGTGCCCATTCCCCATGCCTACCACTGCCAGTGCCACCAGGGATGCCCAGCAGTGCCGCCTATCAGTGCCCAGCAGTGCCGCCTATCAGTGCCCAGCAGTGCCACCCATAAGAACCCATCTGTGCAGCCTTTCAGTGCCCATAGGTGTTGCCTAACAGTGCCCATCAGTGCCAACCAGTGCCACCCATAAGTGCCCATCAGTGCCGCCTATTAATGCCCATCAGTGCTGCATATCAGTGCCCTCTACCAGTCCCCATCAGTGCCCACTCATCGCTGCCGCCTTATCAGTGCCCGTCAGTGCCGCCTTATCAGTGGCCATCAGTGAAGGAGAAAAACTTAGTTATTTACAAAATTTTTAAACAAAAACAAAAGCAAAACTTTTATTTTTTTCAGAATTTTCGGTCTTTTTTTATCTGTTTCGCAAAAAATAAAAACCGCAGAGGTGATCAAATACCACCAAAAGAAAGCTCTATTTGTGGGAACAAAATGATAAAAGTTTAGTTTGGGTACAGTGTTGGATGACCGCGCAATTGTCATTCAAACTGCGACAGCACTGAAAGCTGAAAATTGGTCTGGGCAGGAAGGTGTCTAAGTGCCTGGTATTGAAGTGGTTAAAGAATCACTTATGGAGATTTTTTTTGATACCTAGTTTGTTGCCATTCCACAGGAGTATGACATTTTAAAGCGTGACATGTTAGACATCTATTTGCTGGAATTGGATGATTCACAAGGCCACACATGTTAATGCATAGAATAAACCTCAAGAATTTGGGATTTTGTAGGCATTAACCTACAAAATCCCATATTCATGAGGTTTATTCTAGATATCCATTTGCTTGCCACAACATCAACTTTTATACGTTTCCAAAAATGGGCATTCTATTTTGTTTGTCTTCACTAAAATTCATTAAAGTGTATTGTTTACTAGAAATCTGCGTTTTCAAAAATTGCTGCGCAAATATTGTGAGACATAAAAATAAAAACATGGCAACAATCACCATTTTATTCTCCAGGGTCTCTGCAATAATAATAATAAATATTATTATTAAATAATAATAAAATGTTTGGGTGTTTGGGGGTGTTCTTGCAAAAAAATATGAAATGCTGATTTTTACATGTGAGAATTGGCCTGGATTAGCCTGGGGATCAAATGGTTAAATTAATACTACTAAACCATTACAAGATTTTCTTATATTTGAGTAAGTTTTGTAATGATCCATCACATCACCCATAGTATACCCGCAATGCTTATTTTACCTTCTCTGACAATAACTGGCTTCTATTTAGAACTAGCTGGCTAGGCTGGTCATTTTAGATCTTTTTCTGACAACAACTGGCCCCAATGCTGTCCTGGACTTTAAGGCCAAGAAATATCTGCTCAGATTCAGTACTGGAAGACACAATTTTTCTAATGGTATTTGAAAGAGGATCTGGGATCAGTGCCTTTTGTGACCCCCTCCCCCATGTGGTCAGTTTTTGCTAAACGAAGGCACATAGCCCCAGATCCTGACCCATGCGATATTTAACTTGCTTTTAAGTTTTTTGTGAATTGAGTTAAACACCGCATGACTCAAAAATTCATATGGTTCTTAACTTTTATTGAATTGACCGCCATATCACTTAATAATAGTGCTGTCAACACAAAGAAAAAGCTGAGAGTTTCCAGGTACACATGCGTATGGACAGCTTTATTGCCAGATGTACTAAACAAATGTAATAATATATATATATATATATATATACACACACACACATACATACACATATATATACTAATTATACATTTGATACTTTTATTTTCAGTGCTGTCATGTGAACATATGGGCATACATAATATGGCTCTACATAGATGGGCTTTTGTTCGTGTCAGAACTGCTTTTCTCCCCAAAGCCTATCGGCATAGAACCACAAAGAATGTATACATCTGTGTACACTATTCTGAGTGCACTTACTTGGGTTTGCTTTTTATGCAATAATATTGTCTATTATCACCACATTTATTACAGTTAAACATTATATATATTTTTATAGATCTTACTTTAGACAGTGCAGTGGTCCGGGTGACACCACTCTGTTAACACTGGCACCATTCATAGTGTTCAGCTGTACTTCAGAGATGTAAAGTGTGATCGAAGACGAGGATTGGAGCCTGGTCTTTACAACTTCCAATGGGCAGGTCAGTATGGCACCTACAGTGCCCCCACATCTAGAACAAAGAAAAGAAAACATTTGTAGTTACTAGGGTCAAAATAAATACAGCATCTCACAAGTTCTTGATTCATCACACTACAGCTAGATGCAGACTGAAATATTTTTATGGATTAACAAGGTTAAACTATCTAAGACACCAGGGTGTTCTATTATTAGGATATTACTAAGCACTTAAACATGCTTTACCAACTATAGGCTATGCTACACTTTGTGCAAAGTGTAGTATGGGAGTGTAACATGGGAGTGTAGCAATAACACACAGTGGCTTTACAACCACTTTAATTCTTAGTGACAAAGATTCAACAAGGTGTAACATTCCTCAGAAATTTTGGTCCATATTGACACAATGGCATCACGCAGTTGCTGCAGATTTGTCGGCTGCACATCCATGATGAGATTCTCCCGTTCCATCACATCCCAAAGGTGCTCTATTGGATTGAGATCTGGTGACTGTTGAGGCCATTGGAGTACAGTGAACGCATTGTCCTGTTCAAAAAAACAGTGGTGAGATGATTTGAGCTTTGTGACATGGTGCATTATCCTGCAGGAAGTAGACATCAGAAGATGGGTACACTGTAGTCAGAGATGGACATGGTCCAGGTAGGCAATTGCATTTAAACAATGCTCAATTAGTATTAGGGGCCCAAAATGTGCCAAGAAAATATACCCCCCCACCACCATTACACCACCAGCAGCTTGAACCATTGATAAAAGACAGGATGGATCCATGTGTTTTTGTTGTTTACACCAAGTTCTGACTCTACCATCTGAATGTCGCAGCTGAAATTGGCCAACATTTTTCCGCTCTTCTATTGTCCAATTTTGGTGAGCCTGTGCGAATTTTAACCTCAGTTTCCTGCTCTTAGCTGACAGGAGTGGCACTTGGTGTGGTCTTCTGCTGCTGTAGCCCATCTGCTTCAAGGTTCAATGTGTTGTGCGTTCAGAGATGGTGTTCTGCATACCTTGGTTGTAATGAGTGGTTATTTGCGTTACTGTTGCCTTTCTATTATCTGCTCATTCACCTCTGACCCTAGAGATGATTGTGTGTGAAAATCCCAGTAGATCAGCAGTTTTTGAAATGCTCAGACCAGTCCGTCTGGCACCAACAACCATGCCACATTCAAAGTCACTTGAATCCCCTTTCTTTCCCATTCTGATGCTTGGTTTGAACTTCAGAAAATCGTCTTCAGCACGTCTACATGCCTAAAAGCATTAAGCTGCTGCCATGTGATTGGCTGATTAGCAATTTGTGTTACCAAGCAATAAAATGTGTGTGTGTTTTACATTTTTTTTTTTTTTTGTTTTCTTTTTCTTGAGAACTTCTTCGAGGAGATGCTCAGACTGTGCAGACTGTTTTGGAATTTTGGCCTAACACAAAGGCAGCGCTGTTCTAGTCAGATGGTGAAAACAGACTTGTATGAAGTTTTCATTTTCCTCCTACCAGTTCTACCAATGGGCTTCAAGAGGTGGATATTGTGACAAAAGATCTCTATGGACATTTTGGATTTGAAGTAACTATTTACCTACGTACTTTCTTGGCTAGAATATACAAGATGCTGTCGATTTTTTTTTTTAATGCAATGCATCTTGACAGAAACCATTTCCATGTGTAAAAAAGAAAAAAAAAGAAAAAAAAAAAAAAAAAAAAAAAGGAAGAACAGTTGTACACAAAAAAAAAAAAAAAAAAAAAAAAAACCTTGTAAAATTTAATGTTCCAAAGTACAATAATAAATATCTTACAATTCCAGTCATATGACTGACTGTTCTGTAAATACAACAGGGCCAGTGTTCTATGCTGTGTGGATGCCCACCTAAGCAGGATGAGGGGGCCACCGAGGGGAACAATAGAAGGGAATAGAACTGGAGCATCAAGGGTACTCAAACACTACAGTCCACATTGATTTTAGTGTGACAGGGCAGTACTGCACATTGCAAAACTTTTAAGTTTCAGTATATGGTTTGTAAATCTGTGTGTTCTAAATATCGGGCATAGGTTCCATTTTAGTTTTGTGTGTGTTTTTACTTTTTGAAAAGGGATTATGTGGTACAACCACGAACCAAGCATTTGGCCTGCGGTTGTGGCGCAACCCAGATGGAATAAATGGGTGAGTTTGGCAGTCCAGGTCGACTCTACATGCTGCACTAAATTTCCAGTGACCCAATGCGGACATCCCCCTACAGCTGTATAGTAGACGGAGCGTCGCTTGTTTTACACAACCCCCCCCCCAACACTAGTGGTGTCAAGTTCTTGATGTGCAGAATGTGCTCTGTGTTGCACTATTTAACAGGCAACCTTAAATTGAGTGTAAAGTCAGAAGGTTTTTTTTTTTTTTTTTACTCTTAATGCAATTCCATGCATTAAGATAAAAAAGCCTATGTGCCGCAACGCCCCAAGCCGCCCCTAATACTTACCAGAGCCCCATCTCTATCCAGCGTTATCCAGGAGTGCTTCGGCTGTCCGGGACTCTCCCTCCTGATTGGCTGAGACACAGGGGCGCCATTGGCTCCCGCTGCTGTCAAAGTCAGCCAGTCAGAGGAGAGAGGGGGCGGGCCCAAACCTGGGCTCAGTGTCTGACTGAAGAGGGACCCGAGAAGAGGAGGATCTGGGCGGCTCTTTGCTAAACCATTTCACAGAAAAGAAAAACAAGATTTAACAATACACTTTAATTTTTTTTTCCCTAGAGCCCTGTGTCATTTATTCCCTAATGAACTTCTCAGGCTAAGTTTACATCTGTCCAGCTGCGGTTTGCAGTCCAGAGTCCGGTGTTTTGTTCATCGGTTCAGGTGCAAGTTTTTCCTTGAATTTGCACCTGAACTGGACCCAAATCATACAGGACTCTTTTCAAAAACAGACTGTGGCCACCCCAGATGTGTGTGAACTGGCTCCATTGAAAGCCAATCCAGTTCACATGTGAATTGGATATGGTTCAAAACGCATCTGATTTGCATATATGTGAACTGAGCCTTAGGCCTCATTCACACCTGAGCGTTTTGTAGCTTGAAGCCTGAAGTTACAAAATGCTGGAGGGGGGGGGGGGGGGGGGGATATCAATTATTCTCTATGGAGATGGTTCACATCTCCACTCCAAAATGCCTGAAGCTCAAACAAGTTCTGAAACTTTTTATTTTTTTTAAAGGCAGGTTTGGGCGTTTTTCTGCTTTTTACATTGGTGACCTTTTGGCCTGTACAAAAGTCACGTGACTGTCTGAAACCGCTATGCTCACATGTGAATGGGGCCTTAGAGGTAGAGATCAGAGTTCTTGCATGTATAATTGATCATTCAGCCATGCAGCTCTTACACATAAAATGTGCGTATTAGTCAAGCAAAGGCTGAAGCTGAGCTTGGGCTTATTCACACAGGCATCAAAATGCTGCGTACAAAAGCATACAGCCTTTAGTTTTGCATGTATATGCAGTATCCTAAAACACTATGTGCCCATTCACATGTGCTGTACTGCATTGAGAACTTTAAAAAAAAAAAAAAGCATTCACAGTCTGTATTTGGATTGCATTTGTGTGTTGCACAAGTAGTACAAGCTAAGCAGTGAAGATTTTGTAAGTAAATCCTGACCGTTTAAAAGGAGATTATGCTGAGCAGTTGAAATTGTACAGAAAGCGTAGAATTGTGTACAAAGTGTACCATAGCCTATAGTTGGTAAAGAATGTTAAATGCTTAGTATTGTCCTAATAATAGAATACCCTGGTGTCTTAATTTTATGGATTAAACAGGTTAAACTATTTATTTCAGCAGCTTTTACTTTTCAGCACAGTTGTCTCCTATGACATCTGTAGTACTGCATTGGCTATTTGTTATAGATCTCTTTTGGGACCAAGTCTAGACACAAATGATTCCTTTCCATCCTATGTAGTAGGCTTGCATTAAGTCATGTTTGAGGAATGCAAATTCAAACTATATTTAAAGGTTTCTTGTCTCACTTGTTGGCAGGTGTGGTTAGCTTGCCTGCCACTAGATGACTCTGTTTCCATTATAGCATGGTAAAGGGAAAGGTATAATTAGGTGTTAGTTCCCTGTTCAGAAAAGTCCCCCCATAGTAGAATTAGTGCCCATATAAATGCCAATGTGGAAGGAGCACGGGTAGACGGGGCATTGAAGTGAGATACTCTATAGCTCCCAAGATGTAGACTCTTGCGGAGATTACATAATAGGCCCTTTGCAGTGCTAAAATCCCAGACAAGTCCTCCTGACTTCCCTAACCTTCTTTTGCAGGTCCTGCATTTGCGTGTGTAATTCCTTGGAGGCCTGCACAGAGTCCTCTGATGCGAGTAATGGTGAAGCCTGGGAGGGAGTGTGAAATATGCGAGTAGGCCCAGCTGGGCAGAGCTATGGAAGAGACATAGGAAAGAAAAAAACGGTATACTAAGGAAAGCACCTTATCCCTCCGACCCCAGCTGCAGGATCTGTGACTTAGTGATGGAAGCTTAATGCAGTAGACTTTATGTTTATGTAGGGTGGAGGTCTTAACTCTGTGGTGCAGTATGGTGTTTTTTTTCACTGGTAATGGCGGCGATCTGCGATTTTTAGTGGGATTGCGACACTGCGGCGGAGAAATATGACACTTTTTGGGGACCAGTGACACCAATACAGTGATCAGTGCTAGATCAATAAAAAGATTACACTGATCCCTGTATAAATGACACTGGCAGGGAAGAGGTTAACACTAGGGGGCGATCAAGAGGTTAAATATGTTCCCTGGGAGGTGTTCCTAACTGTGGGGTGGGATTAAGCGTGGGTCACGCGGCCGCCGGACCCACTGATTGGACACAGCGGGAGCGGGGCACCCCCTGAACCGCGTGCACAAAATCACTTACAGGTACATGATTTTGCGCACCTGGGCCACCCTGCCGCAGCAAAATGTCGTGGGGCGGTCCGAAAGTGGTTAAATGATGTGCCCAGTGTATGCGTTTTTTAAAAATATATGCCGCTGTACACCTTATTTCTCGCGTCACTGCTCGCGATCTCCTCTTGATTTGATAACTACACTGAGAATTCCCCACGGATGTCAGCCGGGAGGAGAGGAGGGCAGTCATGTGAGCGCCGATTGGTGCTCTAAAATAAAAAAGGTATACAGCGGCATATATTTTTTAAAAAACACACACACACACACACACACACACACAGGGCACATCATTTAATGAAGCAATAACAGTGATGATAGCAGCAGGAGGGGAAGGGCAGGGAGATCAGCACTGTCACTGAAAGGTGGGGGGGGGGGGGGGGATATAGCAAGGATAGACAGCATGCTGACAGGGGCATGTAAACTGACCATGGTCTCATTGATCAGCAGCCATGATAAACGTGATCTGTTTACAGAGGGTAGGGCAGCACCAGCCACCTATTTTTTTTTTAGACGATACAAAAGGGCCAAATTACACAGCACAAGCACTGTGCTGTTATTCATGTTTTTTTTTTTTAGGGTTACAACCCCTTTAAGGCAGTTCTGAAGGCAAAAGGGGGAGGGGTACAACCTTGTACTAGCAGGTATCCTGTCCCCACTTCCAGGAGACAG
The DNA here is from genome assembly GCF_042186555.1 of Aquarana catesbeiana. Taxonomy (NCBI): domain Eukaryota; kingdom Metazoa; phylum Chordata; class Amphibia; order Anura; family Ranidae; genus Aquarana; species Aquarana catesbeiana. The sequence continues at coordinate 172,036,224 of NC_133327.1, read as the reverse complement.
GGGCAGGGCAAATTACATCAGCAGCTTGGCTCCCTCTTCCTCCCCCTACCGATGGGCCAGTAGGAGTGCAGCGATGCCTCATGCATGCGTAGTAGGGACCCGGCGCGAAGCCATAATGCTTCACTATCGGGTTCCCTTACCGGCAATGGCGGCGGCAGCACCCGACAGCTCATGGAAACATCAGCTGCTGTTCTGACATCGCTGGACTCCAGAACAGGCAAGTGTCCTATTAAAAGTCAGCAGCTGCAGTATGTGTAGCTACTGGCTTAATTTTTGTAGGGGTGGGCAGACTTCTTTAACATGGGAATTCTGTTCAATTTGGAGAGATTTCCTGTTGCATCTCCAAGACAAGAAGTCTCCCCTAGCCAAGAGTCAGGCATCAATAAATACCCAGATAGTGGAGAAGAATTAAAACCCCTAGTTCTAGGTTTACAGCATATATTTTCATATTAGAACATTAGAATTCCGATAACAAAACAAGCAACAGTTATTTTTGACAATCAGATATAAACTTGAAAAAAATAAAAAAAATAAATAAAAAAATTCTTCTTTCTTGCTGTGAGTGCTGCCTGTCTGTTGACCGTCTCTTTCCACAGCGTCTCTGCTCTTTACTTTAGAATTTTAGAACTATATAACCCAGGGCTTGACAAACATGTTTAGAATCTAGGAGCCAGCTAAGAAGTTAGGTGCCAGTTTTTTTTTTTTTTTTTTAAATCAGCTGCTATACGTCCAGATTTGCACGTCCGGGGCATCAGGCAATAAGAATAGCTCATGCCTGATGCTAAGCAAAGAAAGACCGAAAAAAAAAAAAAAAAAAAAAAAAAAAAAAAAAACACACCCAAACACACACACACACACACACACACACACACACACACCTTTGTTATAAGATTTTGCAATTAAGTCATTTTTTCTCCTTCACTGATGTGCGCTAAGGAGGCTGCACGGATGGGGCGGCACTGGTGATTGATGATGGTTTGGCAAGACACTTTCGCATCATCTTTTATATGAGATACGCTGTATACAGTTGGTGCACCTTTAAGTGAGAGTTCTATGCACATTTAATAAATTGAATATGGTTTAAATAAACGATATAAGCACTAATTGGAGCTCTTTTTCTCTCATATATAGCGAGTCAGAATGGAGGCACATCAATGGAACAACAGAGGAAGAAAGCATGATCTGTTAGTCCGGGGGTGACTAAAATGCTTTGACCAAACTTAAGTATGAGGTCACACTCTGAGGGGAGCGCCTTTCTTATGGGGGAGCACTGAGGCGAATAGATACAAAGCATGGGTTTTTGAGAATTTGTGCAGACTCAACAAGTTACAAATTTTTCCTGACATTTCATTAATTAAATATTTGACTGCACTCAAGCACAGGATTTATATTACAAGAATACACATGAATGTATGTTCTTTTATATTCACTTATTATGTTGGCACTCATATTTGCACAGGAGTATTGATACACTAAATGGTTGGATACATTTATTATCACTAGCACAGCATTATTTGTTTTAAATGATGAGATGGCACTCCCTTACCGCTGCTGTGGATGGGAACGGGCAACCGATCAAGCCCGCAACCTCATCTGTCAAACTGGGAAGATGATGTCGGAGGTGGGCGGACAGCGAGAGAAAGCTGCACTCATCACTGCACCGCCCACCAGAGAAGGGCGCTGGGTCGCAGAAAGGTGCGTGTATCCTGCTCCAGCAGGCCGCGGCCTCAATTTTGGCCAGCCCGACCTAAGTCCGTGCACCTGCGCTGCTGCGATGTAGCTCAGGCTCCAGGGCGCAATTTCCAGTTGTCATCGCGACCTGGGTTTTGTCAAACCCCGATATAACCCACGATACCTTCCTGCAAGCTGTGATTCCTGTACTGACCCCGCCTCCTGAAACTCCTCCTTTCAGCACATCTGAGGCTCAGAAGGGAAGCTCTGTGAAATGCGACACAGCAGTGCCAAATTACAGGGCACAGTGAATAGGCGTTGCATATTTCAAGGAAGTACAGGATTCTTCAAAAAGTAATTCTACAAACTTCAAGTTCGTTCAGATTCAGTAGGCTAGAAATTAATCAAATGTAAAATGCAATAAGATGTTGCAGGGGTTGTCACTGCTGATTCACAAGCCTAAAGCTTTGAAAATCACTACCTGGCCACACCTAGTCCTGCCCACATAACTAGCTCTGAACACTGCATTTACTGCCAAAACACTCCCACCGTGTGAGTTACTAGTATGGGAAGTATGCAAGACAAATTAAAAGGTTTGCCTGAGGCAGGAAAGATAAAGCAAATAAAGTATGAGCACATATAATGAAAATAAATAAATAAATAAACCCACACACACTCCATACTCGCATTTATGCTGCAGCAGCTGTCCCACATCGGCACCAAGAACTGAGCGATCACAAGGCTGTGGATCGCTCAGTTCACTGTTTGTTCGGAGCAGAACACTACTCACTCTGCTCCTCCAGTGCTCACTGGAGGGTTGGGCTGGAGAAGGGGCAGGCGCAGTTGGCTTTAGATCTCAGCTGTGCACAGAGAGGCTGAGTAAGCAGTCAATCAGGCAGCTGGGTGGAACCCGACAACATTGTTGGGATACTTCTAGAGCCTGGAGTGGCCCTGTCATGTCAGCAGGCAATAGCCCTCTATAAGCCGATTCTGGGTCAGAGGAGATCAAAACTAAGTGCACTCCTGTGACTCACAAGCTTTGGCTACAATTTTTTTCTCTTAGTTTATATGGGGTTATTAAAAAAAGATGGAACAGATATCAAATAAACTGTGAGGGATAGAAGCACATTCCACATATCACTGGATAGAGGAAAGGTTTTAAAGTTTTATGTTTCTTGAGGTTGTATGCACTCAACATGAACACAGTGTGTTGCACGACAAACATCAAAAATGGTAGACCAATTCTTACCACACATGAACAAACTGGTTGTTAGTTATTGAATTTACAGCTTCAACAATCCATTGTCTCAGATCTTGAAGAGCAGCAGGCATAGGTAGAACAAACACCCTTTCTTTTATGTACCCCTACAGATAAAAATATCAGGGGGTGAGGTCTGGTGACCTGGGAGGCCAAAGACAAGGAACAAGATCTTGCTGTTCACCTCTTTCAATTCATCGTTCCGGAATGGTGTCGCTCAGAAAATGCCAGACCACCAAGTGGAAGTGAGGTGGGGCATTATCTTGCATGATAATGAAGTCATTCAAATCATTCAAACAACCGGCTTCATATGCAGACAGTTTAGAACATGCCATACTCTGTTTAAGGAATTCCAAGTTCAACCCTTGCCCGTGTTGTGGATTTAGTAGGGCTCCGTTCGAACGCACCACAGATACGCTCAACATTTTCTGACATGCGAGGACGACCAGTGCTCTTCTGGTTGCATATGCAACCATCTTCAATTCATTTTTTTATGCCATTTGTAAATTTGCTTATGATGAGGCGGCTGTTTGTTGAACTGACAGCAGAATTTACAATGCACTTGAAAAATGGATTTGCACTTCACAAATTGCAGCAAACAAAAACAACTTCTGTGGCATCACCATTTTTCCTGTAAACAAGAAACAGCACCGCTGTATGGCACTGAAAGGAACTTCTAGGTGGGTTTTTAACTTTGAACCCTCCCCTATCCAGTGATGTGCAGAATGTGATTCTATCCCTTACAGTTTGTTTGAAATAAAAATTTTACATACCTCCATCTTTTTGAATAACCCTATGAGGCTTGTGGATCACCCAATAGCTGGATTTGGTACGGTTTAGACTGTTATACAAGAGCCTTTAGTTGTAATTTAAAATCAGGGTGGTGCAGAAAGTTTAGTTGGTCCTTTTTTTTTTCTCCCCAGCGATTTGGCAAAACACTACATGCACTTGGCAGGCCATACACAAACTAGCACATGGCTATTAACAAGCAGCAAAGGGCACACAAAGGATTTTAAATGGGCATGGCGTCCAGACTGACTCTTCTAACTATGCTAATGTTCAGAGTTGCTGCACACAATAAGAGGGGAAACAGGGCAACATGTACCAATTAGGAGACAAACAAGCTTTTTGTTAAAGCGTTCTTGGCAGTAAAAACTAATGCGATGAGGAAAGAAAAGATGAAAAGTATAATCCCTGCCTGAACAAGTGACCAAGGCCTAGAGTTCAAAGGCAATTATAATGCTTCATTAACTGGTTTACGGATGTAGTCCATGTCAGTGTTTAGAGCACTCCTAAAAACATTTTATGCAGCGTACACACGAGCAGACTTTTCTATCGGACTGGTCCGGCGGACCGAGTCCGGCAGACAATCCGATAACGTGTGTGGATTTAATCGGACCCTTAACGGACTTTTCCAGTCGAAAATCTGACGGACTTTAGATTTGAAACATAATTCAAATCTTTCCGACGGACTCGAGTCCGGTCGAAAAATCCGCTCGTCTGTATGCTAGTCCGACGGACAAAAACCCACGCTAGGTCAGCTATTGGCTACTGGCTATCAACTTCCTTATTTTAGTCCGGTCGTACATCATCACGTATGAATCCGTCAGACTTTGGTGTGATCGTGTGTAGGCAAGTCCGTTTGTTCAAAAGTCCGTCGGAAGGTCCATCGGACCAGTCCGGTCGAAAAGTCTGCCCATGTGTATGCGGCAATAGGCTTTGTTCTGAGTAAAGGCAATAAGCTAAACCTATGTGATTTTACTGTTCACCAACAGGCTGCATTCACACCTGAGCGTTTCGTTTTCAGGCAGAAAGTCACACGTTTTTACTGTGATTTTGTACAGGTCAAATGATCACCAATGTAAAAAGAAGAAAAACACCTGTAATCTGCCTAAAAAGAAGCTCCAGAACTTGTTTGAGCTTCAGGCGTTTTTAAGTGGAGATGTGAACCATCTCCATAGAGAATAAAATAGATTATTTTCCCCTCCGGCATTTTGTAGCTTCAGGCTTCAAGCTACAACACGCTCAGGTGTGAATGGGGCCTCATAGCAAGAAAAAAAAAACAAACACAAAACAAAAACAAACCACCACACACAGTTTAATTGGGGATGAAGATCTCATTCAATCTATGCATGGATGTCATGAAGACACTCAAAGCATTTTGCTGCAGTACATTATGTTTTTATATGACATTTTGTTTTAATATAGGTGAAGTGATGTTTGAATGGCAATTTTTAAAAAATAAATGCATCCTGTGTCTTTTCACGTTTTTAGCACATCTGCATCATGGAAAACCTTATTTTTCTTTTTTTATAGGCTGGTCACAGCTCATTCTAGCGGATTCTCCATAAGAATACATAAAAACAAAATTGTTTTGGCTGTCTGCAAGGCTCAGATTATAAATGTGGTTAAAGCAGAACTACACTGTATTTGATTACTTTTAATATTAAAAACAAAGTCACCCATCCAGCCATATCTCCATGCTTTATTTTTCTGAGAAATAACTGAAAAAAAAACTTCCCTAGCATTTCTGGCCATGGCCATCTTACTTCCTGCAATCCATCTGCCCTTAGCTCAGGCCTGTAGGCAGGAGGGTGTGCTTAGCTGAGAAAACCGCTGTTCCCCTCCTGAAGACTCCTGAGATGTACAATATCATTTGTTTAGGTCTGGAAAACAAGTAGTAACAACAACAACAAAAAAAAAAAAAGAAAGAAGTGTAAAAACAAAGTATAATATATTTTCCTATTTACTAATGTAGTAGCGTACTTTAGGACTTGCTACCACCCCTTCCTGCTACAATAAAAGTTCCCTGTACAAGCTGTCACTTTTTGACAAGAGCGTGCCTGTGCATGGTTCCGCCTACCGCTTCATTCACAGAGTTCTGTGAATGAATAAACTATAAGCACCGATATCCTTTGCGGCTGTCGGTTTGTAGTTCTCAATGGTAGTTCACCGATTCTTCCTGTCAGTGTGAAACTGCCTGACCATTTTCAAAACACGGCCTGCAGGGAAATTGCACGCTCATTTTGAATGTGCGATGTTCCTGCACCCATAAACGAGCTGTGTTTTTGCACGTGTGGGGGTGCTATTCAGAATGAATGGCAGCCCTGTGAGTTCTCACAGCAGCGAGTTTTCACTGTGAGTGGTTGCGGATATCACTACGATTCCCACACCGATGTGAACCAAGCCTTAGGGTCCATTCACACTACTGTGTTGTGGTAATGTATGTACAGCAATACGTGACAAAAAAAAAAAAAAAAAAATAATATGCATCGGTCTGGTACAGTGCCCTTCATTTTGAATAGTACGACAACACATACTGCCAACGGATGCAGTCTGCAGTGCAGCAAGAAATGCTACATGCACCTGTTTTGGTACATTAAGCAACCTATTCAAATGAATGGATTGCTGTAATGCAATGCCTGTGTGCTAATGCAGCACAAGAGTATAAATGGGCTCTAAAAAAAATAAAAATGAAAACTGAAAAGAGGTTTCATGAGGCTCCACTGTTCTTCCTTCAGACAACACTGAATTTTGCTGAGAAGTAAATGTAAATTATCTCAATGCAATCTCAAGCATCTCTTTGTATACTGATGACATCATTAAAGCCATTTAAATAGATATATGAATTCATCTCCAGGTTATGCCCCAGGTACAGAAGATGAAAATCGGAGGATACATTTTTAAACTAGGACAGCTTCATACTATATAGGCCAACCAGAGTAAACATGGTACACTGCATAACGCATTAGGCCATAGCCAAGCCCTTCACAATAAGACAGCTTATACTTTCACAGTAATTTATACGACAAAGACCTATACTAAAAGCAGCAACCCCTCACTAGTCCATGAGTCCTATAAGAGCTGCCTTTTTTTTTGAAAGTTCAGGGCTGTTTGCCCAATTCATTCGTCAATGCTCAGTGAGTAATTGACCTGGAACTAGCATGTGCAAGTCAGGTGCCAGCAGACCATAATATCATGCAAATTAAAAAGATAAGATCACCTATCTGAACACGTTGCACCCATATTTAGCATGCAACATGTTCAGCATCAGACCCCTCTCCCCTCCACCCGCCCGTGTGACAGCAAGCCAGGGATCTTCTCCCCATACTCACTGCCACAATTCAAAGAGGGCACGGCCATGGGAATAAATAAACTACAAGTACCAACAGCCTTTGCAGCTGTTGGCTTGTCATTCTCAATTAATTACCAGGGCGCTGTGGTAGTGCACTGATTCTTCCAGTCAGTGAAACTGCCTACCTGTATAATGTATGATGTATGGGCAGACAACATACACTGACAGTCTGCAGGAGACCTGGATGGCAGCAACGATCGGCTGACCACTGGTGCAATGCTTTCCAGGCTCCTAAAACAAACAAAAAAAAATAGCAAATGCACATTTTTTTACCTACAAAAAAAATTGTGCATTATTTTTTGTTAAAAAGGTGAACTTATACTTTAATAATGGAAATGTCCACACGTACATTCTGCAAAGTTCATTTTGGATGCATACATAGTAGTAAAAAGCACTGAAATATATAGTGGGTATAGAAAAGAATAACATTGTTCCTTTGCAGCCTGAAATGAAGACAGGCACAGCTTTTTATCCTGACACATGCTAAAGTCCCTGCTGCAGAGAAACACCCCCATAACAGGATATTACCACCTCTATGCTTTATTGAAGGGATGGTGTTATTTGGATGGTGAGCTGTATTGGATATCCACCAGACATTTGGTGTTGAGATCAAAATACCACATTTATTGGTGTATAACACGCACCAATACTTTAAGTGGGAAGTTTAAAAAAACAAAAACACAAAAAAAAAAAACTTTGAAGCAAAATAAGGGTCAGTGCCCATCTGCAGCCTCGCCATTGCCATCAATGCAACTTGATCAATGCCCATTTGCAGCCTCAAGTCAGATTACTGCTGCCTCAGAGGGGGGCAGGACAAGCGCCGACAGATTACATACAGCGAGAATCTCCCGTTTACTCGGCAGCCTCTTTAATACAAAGTCCATCCTCTTATGATAGACAGAAGACTTGTCCAATGCCACCCGATTTTCAGGGTGAAAATGTGCGTGTTATACACCAATAAATACGGTAATTCAATTTTGGTCTCATCTGACCAAAACACCTTTTTTCATGTGACCTCAGAACCTTCAAGGTGTGTTTCGGCAAAGCTCATTCGTGACTGCAAGTGGCCTTTCTTTAGTTGCTTTTTTTCTTGCAACCAAGCCATCCAAGCCACATTTGTGGAGCATTTGTGATACTGTTGTCATACAATGACCACACTTTGACATAAATTCCAGCAACTGCTTCAAAGTTGCTATAGGCCTCTTGATAGTCTCCCTGACCAGTTTGGAGCAACATCCTGATCCAGGGAGTGTCGGTTGTACCAAATACCTTCCACTTCTCAATAATAGACTTCACTGTGCTTCTAGGCATTGATAAAGCCTTTGACATTTTGTACCCATCCCCTGACTTGTGCTGGTCCGCAACTTTATCCTGGAGATCATTTGACAGCGCCTTAGTTACATAGTTACATAGTTACATAGTAGGTGAGGTTGAAAAAAGACACAAGTCCATCAAGTCCAACCTATGTGTGTGATTATGTGTCAGTATTGCATTGTATATCCCTGTATGTTGTGGTCATTCAGGTGCTTATCTAATAGTTTCTTGAAGCTATCAATGCTCCCCGCTGAGACCACCGCCTGTGGAAGGGAATTCCACATCCTTGCCGCTCTTACAGTAAAGAACCCTCTACGTAGTTTAAGATTAAACCTCTTTTCTTCTAATTTTAATGAGTGGCCACGAGTCTTGGTAAACTCTCTTCTGCGAAAAAGTTTTATCCCTATTGAGGGGTCACCAGTCCGGTATTTGTAAATTGAAATCATATCCCCTCTCAAGCGTCTCTTCTCCAGAGAGAATAAGTTCAGTGCTCGCAACCTTTCCTCATAACTAAGATCCTCCAGACCCTTTATTAGCTTTGTTGCCCTTCTTTGAACTCGCTCCATTTCCAGTACATCCTTCCTGAGGACTGGTGCCCAGAACTGGACCGCATACTCTAGGTGCGGCCGGACCAGAGTCTTGTAGAGCGGGAGAATTATCGTTTTATCTCTGGAGTTGATCCCCCTTTTAATGCATGCCAATATTCTGTTTGCTTTGTTAGCAGCAGCTTGGCATTGCCTGCCATTGCTGAGCCTATCATCCACTAGGACCCCCAGGTCCTTTTCCATCCTAGATTCCCCCAGAGGTTCTCCCCCCACCGTATAGAATGCATTCATATTTTTGCCACCCAAATGCATTATTTTACATTTTTCTACATTGAACCTCATTTGCCATGTAGTCGCCCACCCCATTAATTTGTTCAGGTCTTTTTGCAAGGTTTCCACGTCCTGCGGAGAAGTTATTGCCCTGCTTAGCTTAGTATCATCTGCAAATACAGAGATTGAACTGTTTATCCCATCCTCCAGATCGTTTATGAACAAATTAAATAGGATTGGTCCCAGCACAGAACCCTGGGGCACCCCACTACCCACCCCTGACCATTCTGAGTACTCCCCATTTATCACCACCCTCTGAACTCGCCCTTGTAGCCAGTTTTCAATCCATGTACTCACCCTATGGTCCATGCCAACAGACCTTATTTTGTACAGTAAACGTTTATGGGGAACTGTGTCAAATGCTTTTGCAAAATCCAGATACACCACGTCTACAGGCCTTCCTTTATCTAGATGGCAACTCACCTCCTCATAGAAGGTTAATAGATTGGTTTGGCAAGAACGATTCTTCATGAATCCATGCTGATTACTGCTAATGATATCGTACGTATTACTAAAATCCTGTATATAGTCCCTTATCATCCCCTCCAAGAGTTTACACACTATCGATGTTAGGCTAACTGGTCTGTAATTCCCAGGGATGTATTTTGGGCCCTTTTTAAATATAGGTGCTACATTGGCTTTTCTCCAATCAGCTGGTACCATTCCAGTCAGTAGACTATCTGTAAAAATTAGGAACAACGGTCTGGCAATCACTTGACTGAGTTCCCTAAGTACCCTCGGATGCAAGCCATCTGGTCCCGGTGATTTATTAATGTTAAGTTTCTCAAGTCTAATTTTAATTCCGTCCTCTGTTAACCATGTAGGTGCTTCCTGTGTTGTGTCATGAGGATAAACACTGCAGTTTTGGTTACTGAAGCCCCCCGATTCACTCGTGAAGACTGAGGAGAAGAATAAATTCAATACCTTCGCCATCTCCCCATCCTTTGTAACCAGATGTCCTTCCTCATTCTTTATGGGGCCAATATGGTCTGTCCTCCCTTTTTTACTGTTTACATACTTAAAGAATTTCTTGGGATTTTTTTTGCTCTCCTCCGCTATGTGTCTTTCATGTTCTATCTTAGCTGTCCTAATTGCACGCTTACATTTCTTATTGCATTCTTTATAAAGTCTGAATGCTGAGGATGATCCCTCAACCTTGTATTTTTTGAAGGCCTTCTCCTTTGCTTTTATATGCATTTTTACATTGGAGTTAAGCCATCCAGGACTTTTGTTCGCTCTTTTAAATTTATTACCCAATGGGATACATTGGCTAATGCCCTTATTTAATATGCTCTTAAAGCAAACCCATCTCTCCTCCGTATTCTTTGTTTCTAATATTTTATCCCAGTTTATGCCTTTTAGCAAGGTTTGTAGTTTAGGGAAGTTGGCTCTTTTGAAATTCAGTGTCTTTGTATTCCCTTTATGTTTCCTATTTGTGTGATTTATACTGAAACTAATTGACCTGTGATCACTGTTACCTAAATTGCCCCGCATTTCCACATCCGTGATCAGGTCTGTATTGTTGGTAATCAGTAGATCCAGTAATGTTTTATTTCTAGTTGGTGCGTCTACCATCTGACCCATAAAATTGTCCTGCAAGACATTAAGGAACTGGCGAGCCTTAAATGAATGTGCGGTTCCCTCCGCCCAGTCTATGTCTGGATAATTAAAATCCCCCATTATGATAACACTTCCCATTCTTGCTGCTAATCCAATTTGTGATAGGAGATCCGTCTCCACTTCCTCCCTCAGGTTTGGGGGCCTATAGCATACTCCAAGTATTATTTTCCCCTTAGCTTTATCCCTTTGGAGCTCTACCCATAAGGATTCCACCTCCTCTCTAGCTCCCTCAGTGATGTCATCTCTCACATTCACTTGTACATTATTCTTGATATATAGGCATACCCCTCCCCCTTTTTTACCCTCTCTATCTTTGCGGTATAGGGTATACCCTTGAATGTTTGCCAGCCAATCATGAGAGCTGTTGAACCAGGTCTCTGAAATTCCCACAAAATCCAAATCCTCCTCGTACAACAGTATCTCTAGTTCACCCATCTTGTCCGCCATGCTCCTGGCATTGGTGAACATGCCACATAGTTTAGACCGGTCGCATATTGTCCTCGTATTGGGTGTTTCGAGACTGCAACTAGGACTTGCTACTATACTCACCTTGTGTTTTTGTGCTTTGGTTAACCTACCACTAATGCCCCCAATACTAGCCTCTGGAATATCTTCCGCGCTGGCTATCTCTGCCTCTGGACCCTCCCCCCCATCGCCTAGTTTAAAAACCCCTCTAACTTTTTGGCCATCTTCCTTCCCAGCAGATCTGCACCCTCCTCATTTAGGTGCAGTCCGTCCCTTCTATAGTACCGGTTACCAACTGAGAAGTCGGCCCAGTCCTCCAGGAACCCAAACCCCTCCTTACTACACCAGCTCTTCAGCCACTTGTTTACTTCCCTAATCTCCCTCTTCCTTTCTGGTGTGGCTCGATGTACCGGTAGTATTCCTGAGAATACTACCTTGGAGGTCCTTTTCCTCAATTTAGCTCCTAAGTCCCTAAAATCGTTCTTTAGGACACTCCATCTGCCTCTGACTTTGTCATTGGTGCCACCTACAGTTATTGTTTGCTTCAGTTGCACTACCAAGGACTGAAATGCTCCAGGAAAGCTCATTTCATGCCAATCAAAATGACCACAGCTGAAAGTCAAATAGCTTTGTGTGCCATTGACAAGGTGATTAGCTACACCTGATTGAGTTTACAAGTCATTTTTTAGAGGAGGGGGGTGATCCTGTTTTTTTATTATTATTATTTTTTTTAAACATTTCTGACATGTTGGTGTTATATCTTTCACTTGGATGTTATAAGTTGCACTGGGTAAATGTAGCTGGATAAAACAAAGCAAAAGCAACAAAGTGTGATTTTAAAGGGGGGGGTGTGATTTTTTTTTTTTTTTTTTTTTATAGCCACTGTATCTATAAACTGCTGATGTCAATGTACCTTGATGCACATCACGATGCATGGATATGTACTTGGAGTGTTTCAATAGAAATTGAATCAGAGGAAAAAAAACAAAACAAAAAACTATTAGGTGTGAAAAGGCACAACGCACTTCAATACAAAAAATGTAGTACATGTTCCTTTTTTATGTGGTGCATCACATAGTAATGCACATCATGCCTTGTGGTGTTATGCATGGCACTGCATCCCAAATAAATGGCACTACAACATACATAAAGGTGATCTACCGCAACCTGCATGCGTGAAAGGGTCGTAAATATGCACAGTTCACATTAGTTTTGGTCAAACCAACTGCAAATTTAAAGTGAACCGATGCCCAGACTATGCATGTTAAAGTATTTATATATTCTGAACAGTTAGACCTATGGTATCATTAGCAGTAATCAGCATGGATTCATGAAGAATATTTCTTGCCAAACCAATCTATTAACATTCTATGAGGAGATGAGCTGCCATCTAGATAAAGGAAGGCCCATAGACATGCTGTATCTGGATTTTGCAAAAGCATTTGACACAGTTCCCCATAAACATTTACTGTACAAAGTAAGGTCAGTTGGCATGGACCATAGTGTGAGTAAATGGATTGAAAACTGGCTACAAGGGGGGGTTTAGAGGGTGGTGATAAATGGGAAGGAGTACTCGGAATGGGCAGGGGTGGATAGTGGGGTCCCCCACGGTTCTGTCCTGGGACCAATCCTATTTCATTTATTCATAAACAATCTGGAGGATGGGAAAAATAAGTCAATCTCTGTATTTATGGATAATACTAAGCTAAGCAGGGTGTGGAAATGTTGCAAGAAGATCTGAACAAATGAATGGGGTGGGCAACTACATGGCAAATGAGGTTTAATGTGGAAAAAGGTAAAATAATGCGTTTGAGTGGCAAAAATAGGAATGCAAAATACTCACTGGGGAAAGAACCTCTGGGGCAATCTAGGATGGAAAAGGACCTGGGGTTCCTAGTAGAAGATAGGCACAGCAATGCCATGCAATGCCAAGCTGCTGCTAACAAACCAAACAAAATATTGTCATGCATTAACTCAAGAGACAAAGCAATAATTCTCTAACTCTACAGGAATCTGGTCTGGCCTCACCTGGAGTATGCTGTCCAGTTCTAGGCACCAGTCCTCAGGAAGGATGTACTGGAAATGGAGCGAGTACAGAGAAGAGCATCAAAGCTAATAAAAAAAAGGGACTGGAGGATATTTAGTTATGAAGAAAGGTTAGGAGCACTGAACTTATTCTCTTTGGAGAAGAGACGCTTGAGAGGGGATATGATTTTAATTTACAAATACCGTACTAGTGACCTCACAATAGGGATAAAACTTTTCAGTGGAAGGGAGTCTAATAAAGACACGTGGCCACTCATTAAGATTAGAAGAAAAGAGGTTTAACCTCAAACTGCGTAGAGGGTTCTTTACTGTAATGCCCCATACAATCGGTCGGACATCCGATCATTCTGAACGCAGCGACGTAAAACACGTACGTCAGGACTATAAACGGGGCAGTAGCCAATAGCTTTCATCTCTTTATTTATTCTGAGCATGCGTGGCACTTTGTGCGTCGGAGGCGGTGGTCTCAGCGGGGGGCATTGACTGTTTCAAAAAAACTATTAGATAAGCACCTGAATGGCCACAACATACAGGGGTATACAATGTAATACTGACATATAATCACTCACACACACACACACACACACACACACACACCCACTATGTAACCTCACTCACACAGACAGCTGCTTATGGTTTCTGGCGAAGGAACACGAAGGCCGCGATGCAGCCACCTGCTAAAATTAATGGCTGCTTTTCAAATGTAACCAATTGGTTACATATGAATAGAGCCTCCGATTGCCCTAGACACAGTTTGTGTTCAGGGACAGCATTTGTGGCCACTCACAAACTGACTGCAGCCAATTGGCCAGTTTTTATTCACCGATTGAACAGAACAGCAGTTCTGTTCAATCGGTGAATAAACCCCCCCCCCCCCCCCCCCACAATTAGAGGGTAAATCATTGCAAGGTGATAATTTCACGTGAAGGTTGACTTTAAAGAGTAACTATACTTGCCTTGAGAAAAAAAAAAAAAAAAAAAAAACTCCCTCTGGTTGATCTATGTACATTACAAGGGTTTTAACAATTTTTGTTGCAGATTCCTACCTTGTGTTATTCTAAAGAAATCCCTGTGTGTTTGTCAGTGTCCACATGGAAAGTATCTAATGGGAGTGGTTTCATTATTATAAATCAGCTGCTGCACTTGCAGGGCTCCTATTGAGGAAAATTGCAGGGTCTGCATCCCTTTAGATGTGATTTCCTATTGGGAGTATCGCACCAAAAATGACAATTTTGTTGCAGGGGATGCCGGAAATCTGACTTGTATCCTAGGGCAGACTTCTGGGAAAATCAGTGAGCCAATCACACAAGCAGGAAATGATGTTTCTGGGGGATGTCCTATACACATTCTGTGTACAGAACACCTCTAGGTTGCCATATGGCATTTTACAGAGATGCAGATTGAATAAGGTCATTTTTTAATAACATTCAATTACAATATGATTTTAGTCGCAATAAATACACATAAATTCTTTTATTTGCCTCCCCCCCCCCCGCGCACACGAAACTGGAGTTACCCTTTAAGAAAGAAAAACTTCACATTAAATGCAGCTAGAAAGGCCAGGGATGGCTTGTTACTGCTGGTCAAGAATGAGTAAGTAGTTTAATGTCCATAGTCCAGGCACAGGTGCACTTAAAAATAAATAAATAAATAAATAATCACAAATACGTCACAAGCACCATAATTAAAAATAGCAGTTTCAGCAAACAGCACAAGCTGGCATAGCAAAGGTATTTAATAAAACACACACGTCTCCATTATAAAACTGCCCAAGCGTGTTTTTATTGGCCTAACAGATCATGACATAGGCTTGGTCAAAGTTACTTCTGACATAACAATCCAGAAAGGTTCTCACAAGAAGCCCTGCCTTTACAGCTGAATCCTTATGTGACCCGTGTGTTGAGACATTGACAAAATACAGTCACTAGAAAATTATCCTTTCCTTAATCCCGGATATGAAATTAACAAGCCCAACTTGTGAACAGTTTAATCAAGTCTATGTACAGAAAAATAAATACTTTGCGTACACAATTTCATGACATCATATTTTCAGGAGACCATTTACTGAACTCCGGGTTACATCAAAACTCTAAAGAAGATCTAAAAAGGCAAAAAAACTCCCCCCTCCCATTTTGTATAGAGGAAGTTAGTTATTTCACCACCCCCCCCCACATCTGTGTCCCATTGGTGAAATTTCCGTTCACTTCCTGTCTTATCACCAAAACAGAAAGAGTGACTAAAGTGAGGGAATCCCTCGTTGTACCCACTGGAAGATTTTCCCTCTATTCCCGTTTTGATGAAATCCAAAATTTTTGATTTTCTTTAATTTTTGTTATTAGCAAACTGAACAAATAGAGGAGGGCGAATCCCCCTACTGGAGGCACAGACAGCAATAGGGTTAAAGGTGTGTTCTGTCTAGGGGGATTGAAATAAACACTTATAAATACTTATTCCTCACTCACCTGACACACCCCCCCAATACTAGAATGCGGATGAGCTCTCAGAGTCCTCCCATACAATACAGAACTGCCGACAGCCATGACCAGTTGGAGCAGGCTCAGCCCATGACCCAGAAGTGACAAGCTGTCTACGTCGAGTCGATCACTCGCAGGTAATCGGCGCATCGGGATTACATGCGAGTGGCTGTGATTAGTTGTAGGAGCCCGGCTGCCTCCCACAGCTAATCGCCAAGACCTGCTGCCAATTTTCACACATATAATTGGTGTCGGGCAAAAACGCAAGTGTGAATGTTTCTTTAAAATTAAAAAAAAAAAAAAAAAAAAGGGGGGGGGGGGGGGGGGGAGAGGTTATACTTACTTGCACTGTGCAATGATATTGCACAAAGTGGTTCTTATCTCTTCTTCCATAGTCCCCCAGACGCTCTCCACTCCTCTGAGTGCCTCCTCAGAAAGTGTGGTGCTAAGGGGGCACCCATGCAAGCATGTTCCCAAGCCTGGCTGCATGCATCCATAGACAAACACCTCACCAGCAAGCCATGTCCCCTGATCCTCCTCACAGGATTGCTGCCGGTGTGACGTTTTGGACTTTAGAACCACTTTAAACAAACTGGAAATAAATTGGAAAGAAGAGAAATGGACTTTAAGGCTGGTTAGGCCTCGGGACTTTTTTGGTGTATATGGTTAGTGAATGTTATAGCAAATCAGTTCAAAGATAGTGTTGCATAAAAAATAGAAATTTTATTTAAAACACTAAAAAAAAAAAAAAAAAAAAAAAGGGGGGGGGGGGGGGGGAAGAGAAAATGACAATATAGAAATAGAAAAATTTTGATTAAAAATTAATGACACGTCGTGATCATAAAACCACTAATTTCTCAACATGTTTCGCTTATTGTTGTACTGAAAATTGCAAAAGAAGAAATAAACAAAGCAGAAATAAATCGACAGAATCAATTGATTACAACACTCATTTAAGTGTACATTTTAAATTGTTCGTTCGAGATATATATTTTATACTTTCAAACTGAAAAGGGACTTGTGTATATAATTGAATATAAACAATATTTAGTGTTTATCAAAACATAATAAATAAAAAGCAAAAACAGTGGGTCTATACTCCATATGCAGACAAACTGTTGAACTAGTAGCTGGTTTGCCTGGATGTAGAGGCCCTCTACAACTCCATCCCCCATGATAGGGGTATTGGGGTTGTGGAGGGCTTCATCTCACTTAACAGTGAGGTATCTTCAGCTTACAACCAATTTATCCTGGATCTTCTGCGATTTATTCTGTATAACAACGTTTTTATTTTTGAACGCTCCCACTACCTCCAGATACAGGGAGTAGCCATGGGAACGAAATGTGCTCCTTCCTATGCAAACCTGTATCTGGGGGGGGTGGGAGCGGGACTTATTTTTTGATGATGATTTACAGGATTTTTTTGAACTGATACCAATCTGGAGACGATACATTGACGATATTTTCTTTGTATGGACAGGATCTCGAGAAGATCTCTCTTTTGAGAGTTTGAAATTAAATCAATACAAACTCACCTTTACTATGGAAGCCAGCCAAGATAGGCTGACCTTCCTGGACATACAGATTCTCGTCAATGAAGATAGAACTATAGGGTACTACACTCTATCGCAAACCCTCAGCAGGAAATTCACTCCTCCACGCTACCAGTTCACATCCCCCGTCCCTGATTACCAATATACCTTATGGGCAATATCTCCGCCTCAGAAGGAACTGTAGTGAAAACAATCAATTTGAGCAGGAAGCCAGGGCCTTACAAAACCGTTTAAAACTTCGGGGCTATAGGCTATAGCAACAAGTGCCTAAAAAAGGCCTATGCCAGAGCCAAAAAACACAACAGATCTGATCTTATTCATGGTTCTTCAATTCCTAAATCAACCTCAGAGTTACGATTACCAGATTTTCTGGCCAACATAAACAAATACGTGATCTGATGCAAAAACATTGGTACCTCCTTATGGGAGATCCTCGTATCTCTAAACATCTAAAGAATTACCCCGAAATCACATATAGACGATCACGATCTATTAAAGACAAAATTGTACATAGTCACTACGCTTCACCTACCATCATTACCAATGAAAGCAGAGGCACTAGACCCTGTCACAAATGTGGCTTTTGGAGATATGTCCAGGCAACACGGACCGTTGCTCTTCCAAACGGCTGTACCCATTTTCCCAAATTTTCAGTCACCTGTCAATCAGTTGGGATTGTCTACCTGATGACCTGTGGCTGTAATGCTTTCTATGTGGGAAAAACAAAGCGCCCATTTTTTCACCGTATTAGAGACCATGTCTCCTTAGTCTCCAAAAAAAAAGATGGACACCCATCAGCCGGCACATGGGCCTCTTCCATCAATTTGATGACACTATGATGCACTTTACAGCTTTGGAGCATGTTCCCCCTGACGTCAGAGGAGGGAATTATGATCAAATCTTATTACAAAAGGGAGGCAAGGTGGATTTCAAATGTATGTGCTCTCCAATATCCTGGTCTCAATGACGTTTTTAGCTTTAAGCCATTTCTTTAATTGTTTTTTTTTTCCCCATATTTCTTATGGTTTTCCGAATGTATGACCACATCTGGAATGGATACTTTGTTATATATATATATATATATAAAATCTGACTCCGATTATTCAAATTTAGATAGAATCTCTATTTTTGTAATCATATAACTTTCTCCATTTCATGCTCTCCCCTTTACCCCAAGCCTCCTTTTTTTTTTCTTTAGTTTGCACGGACGTTCGGGTCACTCTTGTTATAGGGTCTCTAATCAATCATCTTTGTCAGCAGTGCCCTTAATGTGTGAACGTGTGCTTCTTTTCCATCCTTTCGCCATCTCACACTCCCCCTTGTTTTTTGTTTTTTCTCCCTTTCCCCATCCCCCTCTGGAGGTTTGATCCCGTGATTGACATGTTAGCAATCCGGTCTCACCCCCTCCATCATCCTTCTGCCCTCCTCCTTCCATCTGAGGGCAAAGGATCTTCCAACATGGCGACCGGTGACTGCGCGCTCCAGGCGCAGTCCCGACGCCCTGTTTGTGTGTGCGGGCGCATGCGCAGTGACACCCTCTCTACGTCCACGGCGCGGTGATGACAGATGCCGCCGCGCCGGATTATGGTACAAATACGGGGATTCCCTCCCTGTTTCCCCGTCACTCCTCTGCTGGACACGTCCAGATAAGACGGAAGGAGCTTTCCTTCCTTGGTGGATCTTCTTCCAATTCTCCATTCATCACTCTGCTTAGGTAAGCCTATGCTGCGCTGTGATTAAGCAGCTACCTGACCCTCTATATATGATACCCCCCCCTTTTTCTACCTTATTAATCATTTACATATTAAATGTTTCTTTTTTTCTATGATCATATTTCAGGGTAGGGTCCCGAATTGGAAGGGTGTTGGCTCCCTCCCTCTTCGGGTCTTCTCCAATACCTCTGAACCCTGTTGCCATCCTCACTCTTTTACATGCGTCTCTTAAAGTGCCCCTCGTCCAAATTAGCACTGTGGATGGAACCATCGTATTTGATTGATTCTACTAATTAACTTCGTTGAGGTATTTTTCTAAAATTAATTTTTCTCTTTTTTTTCTATTTGAGATACTACAATACAATTTAATATACAACGTGCATCTGTGCCTATGTGTGTATATATATATATATATATATATATATATATATATATATATATATATATATATACACACATACATACATACATACATACATATACATACACACACACACACATACATACACACACACACATACATACACATATGATTCCGTCAACTGTATTTTCATTGGTCCCCCTTTTTTTTTTTTATTAGTAAGGACTCTCCTCAACCCTGATCGCCTTTGTACTATCTCTGCAAACTCTTATATGAGGAACTGAGCTACTGGGGTAGACCAACCATGGAGTAAAAAACCTTAAATGTCTAGGATGACCAGCATTGAGTCTAATACATTTCTTTTAGGTAAGATTCCTTTCATTTCCAATGTAGTAGTTCAACAGTTTGTCTGCATATGGAATATAGACCCACTGTTTTTGCTTTTTACTTATTATGTTTTGATAAACACCAAATATTGTTTATATTGAATTATATACACAAGTCCCTTTCAGTTTAAAAGTATAAAATATATATCTCGAACGAACAATGTAAAATGTACACTTAAATGAGTGTTATAATAAATAATCAACTGATTTTGTCGATTTATTTCTGCTTTTGTTTATTTCTTTTTTTGCAATTTTCAGTACAACAATGACGCCACATGCCTATCTCCTGAAGAAGCTCAATTGAGCGAAACATGTTGAGAAATTAGTGGTATTAAAATTTTTGTATTTCTATATTGTCATTTTCCCTTTCCCCCCTTTTTTTTTTTTTAAAAAGTGTGTAAATAAAATTTCTATTTTTTATACAACACTATCTTTGAACTGATTTGCTATAACATTCACTAACTATATACACCAAAAAAGTCCCGAGGCCTAACCAGCCTTAAAGTCAATTTCTCTTCTTTCCAATTGTATACCTGGGATGTGGTGTTTTTTATGTTTGGTCTTCTCTGTTTCATTTCTTACAAACTGGAAATAAATGAGAATAGAACCCTCTCATGAAAACGCTATGGCTTTTTATGGTAGAACTGGGGTTGAACGTGCTGTGAAAGATCACTTAAGCTTTATGTACACCCTGCCTACAATTACTGCAGTTTTGCGTTTTCCCACAGCCGGCGATCAAAACTTTCCTATCCTGAAAGGGATTCTTTCGTGTTCAGGAGAGGGAGGTTGAACCTCACCTATTCGCAGCAGCTCCTAAACTCTCCTAAAGCCTGTGTACATTGAGGCTTTTATGGAGTGGAGTTTAGAAGTTTTGGAAAAAAACAGCAAAAGCTTCTAAACTAAAGTTTAGGAGCCGCCAATGTACATGAAGCCTTATGCCCCGTACACACGGTCGGACATTCAGACAACAAAATCCTAGGATTTTTTCCGACAGATGTTGGCTCAAACTTGTCTTGTATACACATGGTCACACAAAGTTGTCGGAAAATCCAATCATTCTGAACGCGGTGACGTAAAACACGTACGTCGGGACTATAAACGGTGCAGTAGCCAATAGCTTTCATCTCTTTATTTATTCTGAGCATGTGTGGCACTTTGTGCGTCGGATTTGTGTACACACGATCGGAAATTCCGACAACGGATTTTGTTGTCGGAAAATTTTATAGCCTGCTCTCAAACTTTGTGTGTCGGAAAATCCGATGGAAAATGTGTAATGGAGCCCACACACGGTCGGAATTTCCGACAACAAGGTCCTATCACAAATTTTTCCATCGGAAAATCCGACCGTGTGTACGGGGCATTATAGTACTGCCTCCATTTAAGCAAATTTTTGCTAAGCTATAGCCACTGCTGGGTTGTTCAGCATCTAACATTTCTGTGTCTGTGATGCCAGCATCTCCTCCCTCTGGCTGCTACGTCACAAGTCTATCTTATCAGAGCTGCAGGAAAATAATAATTATGAAGCAGTTGGTATATGAAGCCACAGGGGGGAAATTCATACATAAGACACCAGTGGGGGAAAAAAAAAAAAAAAATTCAGGCATAAGACACCAGTGCTGGATGAAGATACTAGAGGTGTAGCTCAGCAACAGAATAAAGTTTGGCTGCAGTGGAGATGGTACTGGTAAGTAATATACCTGTATTGTGCCAGCAAAAAGGTTCCCAACTCAACTACTAAACCTGAAATATCAACATTGGATGGACTGACCTGTGAATGTCTGGTTCCATACACACACACACACACACACACACACACACACACACACACACACACACACACACACAGTGTTGTTTTGAGTAACAGCAGGAAGCACCTGAATTTCCATCCATCTATGGGCAGGCTGGTTGAACTGAACTTGTGCCATCGATTAACACACAATCACTGCCATTGGCTACAGCCGGCAGCAGTGAACATTGTATTCCTATGGCGGGGAAATCTCCCGCTATCAGTATACAATAGCACAGCGGGAGAGATTCCACCATCAACACTGGGTCCATTGATGGGGGATGGTTGAAGAAAAGTAAAAACTGCAGAATGGATGGCTAGCCTTAGATGTCAAAGAAAAATCTCAAAGTCCAACATGCTGAATGTAAAAACATTTAATCAGCTTATGCAAGTACTATTCATAATACCGGTAACAAATAATTAAGATGCAAAACTATAATGAAATGGCATATGTGTATCCCTGGTGGTGGGGTGTGTGTCTATATCTAGATATCTCTAGACAGAGCCTTTAAAGCTGAGCTGCACCCAAAAGGTTTGCCTACTCGCCCCCTCTGGATGAGCGGGGACCTGATTTTGACAGGTACCCGCTCCCACTTTCGGCTGACTTCGCTGCAGTGAACTCAGTCAGGAATTTGGCCCCCATCCGTCGCCGGGCCATTCACAAAGCGCAACACGCTTCGCGCATGCACGGTAGGGAACGGCTGTGAGGCTGCAAGGCTTTACTGCCAGTTTCCGTTAGCCGATATGGCTGCAGCAGTAGCACCCAAAAGCAGATTGAAAAATTGGCTGGGGTGAAGATACCTCTGGATTTGTAGACAAATTAGTGTCCTACTATTAAAAGTTAGCAGCTACAGTATTTGTAGCTGCTGATTTCTAACTTTTTCTGAAGGAGTCTGGAGTTCCGCTTTAAATACCTTCAGCACTACTGCTGGAAGAACACTGCAAATTACGGCCTACAAACAACTTATATTTGTATTATACCCAAACTGAAAACCTCCATCTAGGATAAACTGAGAATACTACTTCAGCGATATGTGTTAAATATAATGTGATAGTGAGTCATCAGCTGCACTGTACATGTGGAAGAGTCGGAAGTCAAGAGTTACAGCATTGTTCACAGTATATAATGCGTGTGCCCTTGAGCAACGTCAAAGGAGTAAGCTGGGATGAAATGTTGACACTTTGTCCAGGTACAGCTCTACTTAGTGACGTGGAAAAGCTGCATTTACAAAATTCCTCTTCCTATACTAAAAACATTCCAGCTATGTACCCTACACACTCAATGTTATGACCTTTGGCCTACTCTCAGCAACATGACCAAGCAGCATGTGGCAGCTCTCTGGAGACATTTACCCTCAAACACTGACACAATGATAACATGCTGTGTTTAACAAAACATTTCACTCCACAGGAAAACTGCAAACCTCCCTCGCTTTCTTCACTGAATATAAGAATATTTTTCTCGCTTCCTAAAAAACAAAGAAAAAAAAAAAAAAAAAAATCCCACACACACACCACTCATTGCATATTTACAAGATAACAGAAAAAGGTGTTATATTATTACACAAAAGGCCAATGTTCACAATTAAAGTGATTTTTTTTTCTATTAAAATAACAAAGAGTTATGTGATTGGGAAAACTACAAGTACTGACGTCCTTTGCAGCTGTCAGCTCGTAGTTCTCAATAAACTACCAAGGCAATGGTGAGCGATGTGGTAGTTAATCGTCTCTTCCTGTCAGTGTGCATCTGTCTGCCCGTACGAGCAGACAGATACACAAGTCTGCAGGAGCCCTGCATGGCACCCGCAATTTGCTGATCGTGGGTTCAAAGCTTTCCAGGCTCCAAGTAAAAAAATAAAGAAAATAAAATGCACATTTTTTTACCTGCATAAAGATTTACATTTGTTTATCCTTTAAAAAAAGAAGTACAGCCAAAGCTCATTTGGCTGTACTTAATCCTGTGAATCACATGGGTGCAGTTCGTTCTGCACTCCCACGACCCGCTGTTGTCACAGAGCTGGTCCAGGCTCGGGAAAGATTGTGACCATATGGTTGGGAACCGCCCACATCTAGACCGGTATCCGACTCAGCCTCTCAGCGAGCCGTTGAGAGCCTGTGGCGGCCACTCCAGCTCCCTCCACAGCCCAGTGCACCAGTTTGATTGTTCGGTTCTGTGTTAGAGCTGGCGGGTGACAGATGCAGCATCAGATCTACAATTTCTGCTTTTGGGAAACAGTAGATGGCTGTGACAAACTCTCATAGTTCAAAAACAAAAATGCAGCCTGCTGATAACGCCAAGCAGTGTTTATTTTACGTGGTGCCAAAAAAGACAGAGCTAGGGAAACCTGCTGGGAAAGCTTTTTTCTGGCAATTTGATTTGATTTTCCTAATAGCCCAATTTCTCACTAAATAAGATACAACAAGGAGTCATATATATGGCACAGTTAGGAATTTAATGCACTTATTACACAAATTGTTACCCTTATTTTTAAAAAGTATTGGGTCAAAGCCACAGGAGGAAAAACGATCAAATGCCACCCTATGTGCCCAATTATGTTTGGATTTCACAATGTATTCATCTGGCTCAAGCTGGACAACGTTCAGTAATCTGCAACAATGCGATTTGATTCCTGGCCATCATAATACTTGATAGGACATTGCCCTTGTGCCGCTGTATGCCTGCCAAGATTTACACCAATGTGTCAGTCATCAGAGCCTGAAGGATTTTTAAATTGCCCTTATTGCCAGAATTTCAAGATGAAGGAAGAAAAAAAAAAAAAAAAAAGGAAGTAGTATTTCCCCTAAAGCTTACATTAAAGTCATCCACCTCTCATTTTTAAAATTTTACCTGTTACCAGCAAAACTCCATACTTCTAAAGTAATGCAATGGAAAAAATAAATAAATCAGTGAACCCATCATGCTCAGCTGGTGCACTAAAGTTTTTGCACTGTCTGGAGCTCCAGTAATACCCAAAACTTCCCAAAAAGTGAATACTACTCCATCTCCCATAATGCAGTGCTCTGCTGTTGGGCAATCCTCAACACATCTTGCTTTATGAAAATTTACCACATTTCAAAATGTCAATATTTGCCTTGGAATTGCAGGGGACTTCAGCAGCAGAGCTGTTAAGGTAGTAGAAGGCAGTGTGTCAGTTATAAAGTTTATATTTAAAAAAACAAAAAAAAAAACAAAACAAAAAAAAAACCCACTGATCAGTTTTACATAAAGAGGAACTACAGTCTCCTTTTCCAGACTGCATGCAGGCTCTTTATTGCAGAAGAGACATGCAAGGTCTCTTCTACAATATAATCAACCTACCTGCATAAAGTCTCCTTTAAGCTAGCCATACACCAAACAATTTTCTTTAGATTTACCTTCGACCATGTAGTACAAGGGCCTGCTTGATTGCATACAAATTGAAAGTGTTTAGGTTTGACCTCCTATTATGTGGTTTTGGTAACTTTAAAGGAAAGTTGTACAAGAAAAAAAAACTGTATAATGTATGGCCAGCCTTAGAGTGTATACTGACTGCAAGTGCAGAACCTGTGTTCCGGGTAACTGAACTCCTGCACATACACAGCAGTGACATCATCCAGCCCTAGGTCCCTGGGTCAGGGAGCTGTGGCTGAGTTTAGGTGCCCCCATAGCAAGCTGCATGCCGTGGAGGCACTCAACAGGGGGTAGGGGCCAGGAGCACCACAGAGGGACTCTAGAGGAGGAGGATCTGGGCTGCTCTGTGCAAACCCACTGCACAGAGCAGGCATAAACTTTTTTTTTTTTTTTTTTGTAAAAATAGCAAACAAGACTTTCGTATCACGTTAAATAAATTCTATGATGCTTTCTGTTCACTGTATGGTAAATCCCTCTGCACTGAACTGTAGGAGACTGGCTTCCTCCGAATGCCAATATCGACTGTAAACAAAACTCGAAATACAAAAAAAAGATAACAAGGGATTCTTTTAGATGGGAGAAGCAAACTGAGTGGATATAAATCAAAAATCAGATTTTTTTTATTTTTATCCAATTTTAATAGAGTGCTTTTGGAGCAAAAAATCTATCTAAAGATAGTTTTCCATTTAAGATACATTAATAATTTAGTTTATTCAGCATGAAATGGAGTTTAGTTATGTAGTATGAGCCTGTATATTCTGAAATATTTACATTTTTGGTAAACTCATTGAATGAATTCAAGTTCTGCAAGCTAAGATAACATGCACTGAATTGATGCATTCACACAATTTCACAGTAAAAATTAGATATAACCAAGTTCTGGAATATTCCTTTATCCCATGGTTTTGCAAATCTATGTACATTACAAGCTGTATGAATCGGTTCCGATTATGCTGTTTAACTAACCTGACAGCTTATTCTAAATAGGAAACCTTCATTTTGTTTGCAAATATTAAAAATTCTAAACTATCAGCAAGAATAAGTCCTTACATTTAAAGAGTAGCTGTCATTTCAGATCCATCATGGCAGTGCCTGTTAGCGGGCATCCAGTCACCTGTTGCTGCCACGTCCCTCACCTTGTTGTGTCACGACCGCATCACCAGCTGTCCCATTAAAGTGAATGGGAGTAGAGGTCGACCGATATGGGTTTTTCTCTGGCCGATGCCAATGCCGATATTTAGAAATCGCGGTGGCCGATGGCCGATATACGATGCCGATTTTTTTGGGCCGATACATTAGGCCGATTTTTTTTTTTTTTTTTCCCTTCATCTCATAAAATCTAACAGTTAGACCCCTTTCACACTGGGGCGTTTTTCAGGTGCTTTTGGGCTAAAAATAGCGCCTGTAAAACGGCTCCCCTGCAGTCTCAGTGTGAAAGCCGAGTGCTTTCACACTGAGGCGATGCGCTGGCAGGATGTTAAAAAAAAAGTCCTGCAAGCAGCATCTTTGGAGCGGTGTATACCACCACTCCTGCCCATTGAAATGAATGCGCACCGCTGCCAAAGCGCCTGCAAAGCGTTTTGGCAGCAGCGCTTCATGGGCGCATTTAACCCCTTCCTCGGCTGCTAGCTGGGTTATAAGCGCCCCGCTAGCAACCGAATAGCGCCGCTAAAATGACGGTAAAGCGCCGCTAAAACTAACAGCGTTTTACCGTCAACGCATGCCTGCTCCAGTGTGAAAGCAACCTTAAGTAATAAGTGATAGAGAAAATTTTTTACATTTAAACATTTATTAAACAAAACAAACCTCCAATCAGTTCACTTGTATGTATAATTTAGATTAAAAAAATATAACTATATCTTAAATATTAAATACACAAAAACAGGTAATCAAAACTTTTGGACGAAAAAAAATGGGCTTACTTAACTGCTTATTTTTTTTATTTCATTAATTTTTTAAAAAAAATTGCGTTTGAAAGACCGCTGCGCAAATACCGAGTGACATTATATATATATATATATATATATATATATATATATATATATATATATATATATATATATATATATATATATATATATATATATGGAGGAGAGAATCCCCTCCACAGATAACTCCAGGAAACTTGCATTGACTTCTATTACAGAAGTCATTTGCAAGTCCCACTGAAGTTATAATCGGCTTTTTTTTTTTATCAGCACAATCGGCGCATGCCGATTAAGTAAAAAAAGCCAAATATCGGCCGACCTCTAAATGGGAGTGTCGGTGAGTCAACAGCGGGTCAGAGGAGGAGCTGCTGCGGGACAGAGATGACAGTTGCTCTTTAAAAATTATGATTTAAATTGAGTCAATTTAAAATCATGCCTTTTTACTAGCGATTTAAATCAACTTGATTTAAATCAAATCCACCCTGTGTGTAAACAAATTTTTCTCTGCTTACTCACCAGTAACATAGCTGCAAGATGAATACCAAAGAGACCTGTCATTAAACCTCTAATTATGGGGTAATAATGATGGCTAACATGAAAGGCTATTTGATTGGCCAGAAATCTACACAATGCTGTTTCACCTTGAATAGTTTGTGGAAAGAGACTACGAATGTTGCTGCCATGAGTCCTCACAGTAATGGGCCATACTGTATCACAGGGTCTCCAAAAAGGTACAAAACAGAGGGATGAATGCAAAATATTGCTCTATTCCTGGCACCACTTCGGTTTCCTCTGTAGTGTAGGATTATTAGCGGCTACCCTCAAAAGATGGCACACCATCCTTCATTTATCCCCTTTAGAGATGAACAGAGATCAGTGAAATAAGCAAACAGAGGTGAGTAATGCAGGAGGATAAAAATACAAAAAAAAAACACTTTTTTAAAGAGATGTACATAGAACTGAATATCAGAATATAGATGGAGCTGATATGACCATGCATGACATTGGGTGACACAGAGGGAAGAATTAGAAGGAAAGACCCTTCCCCATAAAATATTGCAGGACAAAAACAATACAGTAAACAGTTACTCTGGGCAACACAGACCGAGAAAATGCGGTACATGAGGCCCACTAAAATAGATAAGACTCATGCCTTATTTACACTGGCAGACCTGTGTTTATAGGGGAAATTTCTACATGTAATGACTATTCATTGGTGCCATTCACACTGTACGTCGTCTATCTGTGATGCAGTTGGTTTAGCTGTGTTTGGAGAAAATAAAATTCTGTGCATCCAGGATCTGATTAGAAAATAAAAATGTGGCTATGCGAAAGTGGAGGTGCGGCTGAACTGAAAAAGTGATCTGAGGGGTATAAAGTTGTTTATACTTAATAGATCACTTCTGCATTTAGAGAAGATAACCGCAGTAATGCCAGTGTGAACGAGGCCTTCCATATGAAGGATAGACTGATACCTCCTGGGCGATGTCATTTTCTATCATCTGTGCCCTATTAGGAAGATTTCCCTTCACTTCCTGTCCTGTAGACAAAAAAAGGGGGAGAGGAAATCTGTGCAAAGAAAGCAGAAATGCCCTTTTGGACATATGTCTCCAATGAAAGGTTTCCTTTGACTTTTCCTCATTTCAGTCATAAAGGACAAACAGAGGGGTGATCTGCCCAATGGGAACACAGACAGCAATAAAAATCTGACTGAGGTTTTAACCCCATGCAAACCTTATTTTGCAGCCAAACTGGGATAACACCTAATTTATGTGTTACATGTCCCCATTCACAGAGCAGAACTTGAAAAATTAATTGAAACATCGCACCTTACCTTTTTTAGATTCTCTTTTCATAGAAACTCTAGGACTGAAAAATCCTACTTGGTGCTCCCTGCTTATGAAGAGGGTTGGGGGACTTGTGTATATCATAATTAACCCTATCTGTACTATGCTTGCAAAGATCGCTTTATTATTTGCTAGATTTGAACACTGTGGGGGAGATTTACTAAAAACCCCCTTTAAGCTTTGGCAATAAAACCTGGAAGCCGATTGGGTTCTATGTAGAAGAGAGTCTGATTTTGCACTCTCCAGCTTTAGTAAATAAACCCCAAAATTAAATTTAATTCAAAGAGAAGGCCAAAGCTTTTTTTTTTGTCATACTTAGACCCCTTTCACACCGAGGGTGTTTTGCAGGTGCTATAGCGTTAAAAATAGCGCCTGCGATCCGCCCTCAAACAGCTGCTCCATTGTTTCCAGGGTGAAAGCCTGAGGGCTTTCACACCGGAGCGGTGCGCTGGCAGGACATCAGGAAAAGTCCTGCCAGCAGCTTCTTTGGAGCGGTGTGTTTACCGCTTCTCCACCACTGCTACCCATTGAAAATCAATGGGGCAGCGACAGGATACCGCCGGCAAAACGCCGCTATTGCGGTGCATTGTGGGCGGTTTTAACCCTTACTAGGCCGCTAGCGGGGGTAAAAGTGCCCTGCTAGTGGCCGAAATGCGATGCAAATCCGACGGTAAAATGCCGCTAAAAATAGCGGCGTTTTACCGCCAACGCTATAGGCGGCTTGGTGTGAAAGGGGTCTTATCCTTCTGGGTCAGAGGAGTGCACTTACTGCAGTTCTCCTGTGACCCAGAAGCAGCTAAATCTCGCTAACAGGTGACTAGAAACAGGCTTGGGCATGTTCGGGATCCCACCAGGATGCAGACACTGCACGCGGCTAATCACAGGCAGTGAGACATTTCCCGATCCGCAGGTGCACAGATCTGGAAACGCCTCACTGTCTGTGATTAGCCGCGTGCAGTGTTGGCTTCCTGGCGGGATCAAGCAGGTGGGATCCCGAACACGTCCGAGCCCAGCTCGACAAGTGACGGCACAGAGCTGCTACAGGATCGTAAAGGATCCCGCCTATATTTTCAGATTGCATCTCAGCGCATGGCTGAAAGCAAAAGCCAGCTGTGCTCACCCCCTCTCCAACCAGGTGTGCCAGTAAGTGCTGGAGAAGCAGAGCAGGGAGCGGTGACTGACAGTCCCTGCTTCAGCTAAGTGATCAGCAGTCATGTAATTGCTCAGTTCTCAGTCTTAAATCTAACATGGATCAGCTGCAGCATAAAAGGTAAAAATGTGAGATACACACACACACACATATATACATATATATATATATATATATATATATATATATATATTATAAATACATACACACCCCAAACCTCTCCTTTCATCTCTATGTACCTCAGCAGTAATGTGATTTAGTATATGGCCCCAAGCTATGCAACACAGAAACAGTAGGCCACAAGGCACCTTGCCCCGTGTATGTGTTAAGACCGGGGTGACCGAGTCCAAGTTTTACAGCACAGCCGATGAATCAGGCCAGGACGCCTCCGGTAAGAGGATTGCACACCAGGTGGGCCCCCATGTCTCTGTGCTATCCTGGAATGTCATTCCCAGTGACAATGACACATACATTGTAGAAGAGGGGTGTGACATCTGAAGCCATCAGTGACAGGACCCCAAAGAAGTGTGCACCCCATGTATACATAATGAGGGGTTCAGCCCCTCCTTCCTTCCATGAACACTGTGTCCCCTTCCCACCCTCCACAAGGTGACATGCAGCACACCTACCCTCCAGCAAACAGATGTACCAGGGTGTCTCTCTGGCTCATTCTCTCTCATTCTTCTCCCCTGCACACTAGGAGAGGAGGGCAGGGGAGATGTCGCCGGTCCTGGTGAGGAGAGGATCCCTCCTGGGTACACACTGAAGATAGTAGGCCCGCTGACAGGCTCCCCCAATGTCCGCACTCAGCTCCGCTCTCCCACTACAATGAGTCAGGCGGTATGTATATATACAGGGAGAGGTGTATAGCGCCAACACACGCTGTAGAGAAGCCTCAGCCCTCCGTCCCTCCTCACACACCCCCGGTGCCCACTATCACCGTCTCCTCAGCTCCCCGCTGCTACCGCCTCTCAGTCTCCCTCATGAATATTCAACATCAACACAAGCCGAGGCGGACGTGACGACACGAGGCAGCTGTCTCTCACGTGACTCTCATGAAGCTGGTTCATGTGGGTGTGCGGAGAGTTGTAGGGCAGAGGTGTGACTGTAGAGCTGGGAGGACTGCAAATCCCAGCATGCCTCTGTTCTGGAGAAAGGATATGGAGGTATAGTTAATGTGGTTTGTAAAGGCTCGTTTTTTTTTTTTTTTTTTTTATTTAAAATAACAAACATATCATACTTACCTCCACAGTGCAGAGTGGCTCCGAACCTTGACTTCTGGGGTCTTGCGGCTCCTCACCCCATCAGATAACCCCCTAGGAGAAGCGCTCTCCCATGGGGTTACATTGAGGGCGCACTCCCGAGTCCAGCATTCTGCGTCCATAGACACAAATTCCAGACTCGGCTCCGCCCCCCCCCAGTGCCCGCATCATTAGATTTGATTGACAGCAGCGGGAGCCAATGGCTGCGCTGCTATCAGTTTATCCAATCAAGAGCTGAGAACCCCGGGCAGAGAGGGACAGTGAGTCTCGGGGTTCAGGTAAGTAAAACAGAGGGGCTGGGGGGGCCGGTGACTGCCAGAAGATTTGTACAGGGCTCAGGTAAGTAAAATGGGGGGGGGGGGGGGTGACTGCCAGAAGTTTTTTACGGGGCTCAGGTAAGGTAAGTAAAACGGAGGGGCTGGCAGAAGTTTTTTACGGGGTTCAAGTAAGTAAATCAGGGGGACTGGGGGGCCGGTGACTGCCAGAAGTTTTTTTACGAGGCTCAGGTAAGTAAAACGGAGGGACTGGGGGGGTGGTGACTGCCAGAAGTTTATTATGGGGTTCAGGTAAGTAAAACGGGGGGGGCAGGGACTGCCAGAAGTTTTTTACGGGGTTCAGGTAAGTAAATCGGAGGGACTGGGGGGGGCGGTGACTGCCAGAAGTTTTTTATGGGGCTCAGGTAAGTAAAACGGAGGGGCTGGGGGAGGGCGGTAGCTGGCAGAAGTTTTTTAAGGGGCTCGGGTAAGTAAAACGGAGGGGCTGGGGGGGCGGTGACTGCCAGAAGTTTTTTACGGGGCTCAGGTAAGTAAAACGGGAGGCGGTGACTGCCAGAAGTTTTTTACGGGGCTCAGGTAAGTAAAGGGGGGGCAGTGACTGCCAGAAGTTTTTTATGGGGCTCGGGTAAGTAAAACGGAGGGACTGGGGGGGACGGTGACTGCCAGAAGTTTTTTACGGGGCTCAGGTAAGTAAAACGCGGGGCTGGGGGGGGGGAGGTTGACTGCCAGAAGTTTTTACGGGGCTCAGGTAAGTAAAAAGGGGGGCTGGGGGGGCAGTGACTGCCAGAAGTTTTTTATGGGGTTCAGGTAAGTAAAACGGAGGGGCTGGGGGCGCGGTAACTGCCAGAAGTTTTTTACGGGGCTCAGGTAAGTAAAACGGGGGGGGGGGGGGGGGGGGCGGTGACTGCCAGAAGTTTTTTCACCTTAATGCATAGGATGCATTAAGGTGAAAAAACACAAGGGTTTACAACCCCTTTAATTTCCCCCTGGGCTCTGCCTCATAGACCCAGGGGCATTTATCAGTGCATGGCTACCAATCGGCTTGTCCTGTAAGAGCTCATTCACATTACTTGTGGTGACCTGAGTTTTTCTGCACTTGATAAGCCTAGGTCACTGCTAGAGTATATAGTCCTCTTTGAGGCTGGATTCACATCTATGCATTTTTAGTGCTTTTTGCATTTTGCAGATTTGCACTACAGTCCATTTAACATGGTTTCCTATGGAACAAGTTCAGTAGTGCAAATCTGCAAAATGCAAAAAAGCACTAAAAATGCATAGGTGTGAATCCAGCCTGAGGGGGGAATGTTATGAGAAATGTCCCTCCCCAAACAGGATATTGTGTTAAAGCAGTAGTAAACCACAGTGGATGGGGAAAAAAATCCCTTGCAAGGCAATGTCATAATGTACTTGCATGGTATACTAGCACATTATAAGAGACTTCCCTTACAATGAAGCCCTCCAGCGCTGAGAGGGCTGACGTCTTCCCCCGGTCACCCGTTGGGGTTTGCATCCTCCGGCTACATGAGTGAACGGGGGTGCGATGACATCCAAAAGTGGAACTTCCGCTTTAAGCACTCTTCGCCCCCTTAAATGCCACATTTGGCATGTAATTTTTTTTGGGGGGGAGTGGGTGCTTAGTTTTGAGTGGGACTTTCTTTTCCACAACCTGCTTTTGACTACGGACCGCCTAGGCGACTCCTCCTCTCCCCCTAGGTGGCCCCTCCCTCTCAGCAATCTTCTGGGACCTGTGACGTGCCTGTCCACTGGGAGAGCACAGCGGGACTCGCATATGCGCAGTGCATGGCCGTCTGTGAAGCCGCAAGCTGTCACGGCCCTGTGCCCACAGTTTCAATGGAGCCACTGGGGAGAGGATCAAGGCTCCGTGCTGCCGCATTGCTGGACCGTGGGACAGGTGAGTGTCTGTTTATTAAAAGTCAGCAGCTACACTTTTTGTAGCTGTTGACTTTTAACCACTTGCTTACTGGGCACCTAAACCCCCCTCCTGCCCAGACCAATTTTCAGCTTTTAGCGCTGTCACTATTTGAATGACAGTTGCGAGGCCATACAACACTGTACCCAAATGAAATTGTTATCATTTTTTTCCCACAAATAGAGCTTTCTTTTGGTGGTATTTGATCACCTCTGGGGTTTTTTATTTTATGTTAAAAAAAAAAAAAGACTGAATTTAAAAAAACACAAAACCATTTTATATTTTGTTAATACATTTTGCAAACAGGTAATTTTTCTCCTTCATTGATGTACGCTGATGAGGCTACACTGATGGGCACCGATAGGCTGCATTGATGGGCACTGATAAGGCGACACGGATGGTCACTGATTAGAGCTGCACGATTAATCATCAAGAATCGTTATCGCAATTTTTTTCCCATTGCGATCTTGACAAAGGGTTTCCCGATCTTCCCATTCTTTGATAAGCAAAGAATTTTCTCTCTGCTCTCTGCCTCAAAAGTCAAAGTCTGGGCAGTCTGCCAAGTTTTAAAACATTCTATCAGTGGAATGTTAAGTCTTAACATTGTATCAATTTGTCTTTTACATCAAAGGAATAGACTTCTGTATGTAAATTAGGAACGTTTAACCACTTAAACACCAAACCTTTTTCTGACAGTTGTTGTTTTCAAGTTAAAATAATTTTTTTTTTTTTTTTTGCTAGAAAATTACTTAGAACCCCCAAACATTATATATATATTTTAGTAGAGACCCTAGAGAATAAAATGGTGGTTTTTGCAATATTTTATGTCACACTGTATTTGCGCAGCGGTCTTTCAAATGCAATTTTTTTGGGGAAAAAATTACTTTAATAAAAAAAAACAAAAACAAAAAAAAAACTAACCAGTAAAGTTAGCCCAAATTTTTTTTGTATAATGTGAAAGATTTTAGACCGTGAGAATCGTGATCTTTATTCTAAGTAAAAAACCGTAATTCTCATTTTGGCCAGAATCATGCAGCTCTAGCACTGATAAGGCGGCACTGAGATGTGGCACTGAAGGGCACTAATAGGTGGCAGTGGCGGGCACTGATCGGCACTGGTAGGTGGCACTGATTGGCACCACTGGTGGGCATTGATAGGTGGCAGTCATGGGCATTGATAGGTGGCACTGATGTACTAGTGGGCACTTATTGGTGGGCACATATGATGCGGCTTCACCTCTCCCTGCTCGGGACCGATGTCCCTTCAACAGAAGCTGGTGATCGGCTTTTTTTTCTCCTCACGCTGTCAGCGTGAGAAGAAAAAAAAATGATTACTGATCCTCTGTTTACATCACATGATCAGCTGTCATTGGTTGACAGCTGATCACGTGGTAAGGGGTCGGGATCGACCCCTTACTCCGATATGTGATCACCCGAGTCTCATTGACTCGGGTGATCATAGCGCGTGCCACTCGTGCCCTGCAGGGGGCGTGGCCAGCTTGCAAAGGGGAGGCCATCTATTGACGCCCTCCCAGCAAAGCAGATCCATGCTGTAGCCGTCATTCGGCGATAGCGTGGATCTGAAGTAGTTAATAAGCAAAAAAAAAAGCCTGGAACTCCGCTTTAATACAAAAAAAAAACAACAAAAAGCTGTGAAAAAACATCACTAGCAAAAATTCATAGTGACCTCCACTACTCACATATTAAAAAACTGACAACGTTGTCAATACAATAAAAAAAATAAAAATCCACCCAGAGTCCAGACAACCTTGACAGAATAATTAACAAATCACCCTGTTGTAATGAGACCATGGGGCACCTACTCGCTCAAAAAAGAGCATCAATGTATCCTTACAACAAATTGTATTCATTATGTGGTGGGGGGAGTCCAAGGTGATTTTCTAAAAAGTAACAAAGCAATAAACACATCAGCTCATGTTGGAAACATAATATCCAGCTAAAATACTGTTGGCATGAAGTGCATGATATGAGAAAATGAGCTTGAGGCATAGCGATGCAATAGATGTTGAACGGCAGTCATTTAGTTGCGGGATTAATACATTTAGTAGTACGCTTAGTCAGAATTTTTTTTTGTATTAGGTCCTAATAAAGTTTTTTTTTTTTTTTTATTTCTGTAAGAGTCTACTATTTGTGTCAAACTACTTGGATTAGCAAGTACCTCTTTTTTTTCAAAGGGGATTTTAGCTACTTGTTATATAAACACGGTATTTTCTAGTTGCAATAATCCACACCTTAAACGGTTAGTTAGTGGATAGAAATGTGGGCCCCCTTCCTGGATATTGGTTTGAGCGATACCCTAATTTTTTTATGTTTTCAAGGTAAAACACCTGTCTTCAGATCCACATTAAAGGGGTTGTAAAGTTATTTATTTTTTTTTTTTAAAATAACAAACATGTTATATTTACCTTCACTGTGCAGCTCGTTCTGCACAGAGTGGCCCCGAACCTGGTCTTCTGGGGTCCCTCGGCGGCTGTTTCAGCTCCTCCCCGCAAGCATTTACCACCTTCATGCGAGCTCCCTCGCACGGTGGTGAGTGCTTGCGGGCGCGCTCCCGTGATACAGCCGGCGGCTATAGCCGCTCGCTGTATCACTCGGCCCCGCCCCCCGGCGCACCGCGTCATCGGATGTGATTGACAGCAGCGCGAACCAATGGCTGCGCTGCTTTCAATCCATCCACTGCAGCCAATCAGCGACCAGGCTGAGCTGCAATGAAGCTGACGAGGACGAGGAGCGAAGATTCGAGGCGTCAGGTAAGTAAAACGGGGGGCCTGGGGGCGGCGGTACTGTCAAAAGTTTTTTCACCTTAATGCATAGAATGCATTAAGGTGAAAAAATTTTTACCTTTACAACCCCTTTAAGCACAAAACCCTGTCAAAAAGGCACTAAAACAATGTGTACAAAAGGCTAAAAATGCAGTATGCTACACCAAATAAGGCACCTGCACTGTTTCAAAAATCACACTGCACCATGTTGCATTGATGTGAAAGTGTACCATAGAGTGTAATGTCATTTCAAATGTCTTGCACTGCAGTGACACAGCAGACACAAGAGAAATCACACAAATTTGAATGGGGCCTTAGGCTCCATTCATATATGTTCGAGCATGTTTGCGAGAGCACTTCGCAGGTGCGGCAGTCCATTCATGTCAATGGACTGCCCTACCCATGAGAAACGTGGGGAAATAAGTAATCCACCCTTTTTAAAAAATGACATTGCATGGAGCTACACATGGCACATGCAAAAACATGCCATGGGGGTGCCATCAGGAATTAATTGAATACTGGCTGTATATAACTGCATATGCAGCCTTTGATACTGTTGACCACCCACTCCTTCTCAATAAACTATATTCCCTTGGCCTTGGAGATTCTGCTCTATCCTGGTTCTCTGCCTATCTATCACAGCGCTCCTTCAGTGTTACCTACAACTCTGTCTCCTCCTCTCCTTTGCCTCTTTCTGTGGGGGTCCCCCAAGGCTCTATTCTTGGACCCCTTCTCCTCCCTATCTACACCTTCTCCCTTGGTCACTTGATAACCGCCCACGTCTTCCAATACCACTTATACGCCGATGACACCCAAATATATCTGTCTACTCCTCACCTCACTCCTTCAGTCTCCTCTTGCATTACTAACTTACTAACTGACATATCAGCATGGATGTCGCACCACTTCTTTAAACTAAATCTCTCTAAAACTGAGCTATTAATATTCCCCCCTGCACGTGCCCCCCTCCCTGACTTATCCATTAAAATCAACAATGCAACTATCAGTCCCTCCCCTCACGCCAGGGTACTAGGTGTAATCCTAGACTCCAACTTGTCATTTCAGCCAATCGTTGTCAAAAATTTGTAGAATTCACCTCCGTAACATCTCTAAAATTCACCCCTTTTTAACAAATGAAACCACCAAGCTCCTCATTCACTTCCTCTCGCCTTGACTATTGCAACTCCCTTCTCATTGGCCTGCCTCTCCATAGGCTATCCCCTTTTCAGTCTATCATGAATGCTGCTGCCAAACTTATCCACCTTACCAACCGCTCAATGTCTGCCAACTCTACTCCAATCCCTACACTGGCTCCCAATCACCCAGCGAATTCAATTCAAAATACTAACCACAACATACAAAACCATTCACAACTCTGCCCTGAGCTACATCACCAATCTTGTCTCCAAATATCACCCAAATCGTCCTCTCCGCTCTTCTCAAGACCTCCTACTCTCAAGTTCTCTCGTCTCCTCCTCCCACGCTCGTCTCCAGGACTTCTCCAGAGCCTCTCCCATCCTATGGAATTCGCTACCTCCACCAGTCCGGCTATCCCCTACTCTTGCTACCTTCAGGCAATCCCTGAAAACTCATCTCTTCAGGAAAACCTATCACGTCTAACTAATCTTCTACCACTTACATCAGCTGATTCCCCACAGTTACAACCTTTTGTACCACCTGCCCCACGCTATTGGATTGTAAGCTCTTCTAAGCAGGGCCTTCTTAATCCTCTTGTATTTTATTGTATTATAACTGTACTGTCTCCTTTTTATATTGTAAAGCACTGCGTAAACTGTTGGCGCTATATAAATCCTGTATAATAATAATAATATGATTGGATGCAGCTACTTTCCGGCCAGCAATTTTCTGCCCAGCCTCTTCAATTTTCAGATCGAAGGCTGTCCGGCAGGAGAACACTGACAGGGACACCCACAGCTTGAGTTTCGCCCAGCTTACCAGGAACTGGCTAAAATTGGCTTTGCTGACTAGTTTTAGTATATGCAGGGTGCTTGGAAGGTGTCAGAATTGCCTGCAATCATCCACAATAAGGTGAGGGCTACAGCGTGAACAGGCCCATAGTATATCTAGCTTCTTTCTCCTCTTACTACTTTCTATTTATTGAAGAAGAATATTTCTTTAAAATTTTGGCATTGTTTCTTTCTTTTGCCATTCTTCCATATATCACTATTTAGTGGCAATTTTATTAAGATATATGACAATTACTAATAAAACAAGTCATTTTGTTAAGGAAAATTAATTTTGGAAGAGTTTCATAATTTTAAAGATTTATTACCTGCACATCTGATGTACATATAAAAAAAAAAAATGCAAAAATCAAGTTCAGATGAGTTCAGATGGGTCATGTTTCCTAAGCAACTACAGTTGTGAGACCTCTTTCTGTTCATTATGCCTCTCCAGAAGATGCTTAGAATTTTGGAGTCAAACAGATGCAAG
Organism: Aquarana catesbeiana; assembly: GCF_042186555.1. Classification (NCBI taxonomy): domain Eukaryota; kingdom Metazoa; phylum Chordata; class Amphibia; order Anura; family Ranidae; genus Aquarana; species Aquarana catesbeiana. The sequence goes on along the minus strand of NC_133327.1, from coordinate 171,997,549 downwards.
CACAAAATTTGGTGGCAAAGAACAAACCTATGCTGATATGTGCATTATTTATGTGCATTAAGTTAAAGCTGAACCCCGGGCAGATATAAAAGGCACAAATTAATTCACATCTGTATCAATACATCAAGCTGTGTAATTAAGTTGTAACTGGATTTGACTTTATATCAGTCTTTTCTCAAGTCATCTTCCAGGACGGCACACCTGAGAGATGAGAGGCTCCTCTCCACAGGAAACACAACACCCTGCCCCTTGATCCTCAGTTTTTGATTGTGTTTCTCCCTACACAGCGAAACTGTTTGTTTTTTTCCAAATGACCGAAGCCTGGGGCTGGTGGTCTCCCCCTGGGAGCCGGACCAAATGCCTGGGAAGCCTCTGGGTCTGGCAGGATATATTTATCCTTCCCGGGGGGTTCCCCTATCCTTTCCTCGGGGGGGGAAGCAGAAACTGGGAAAGCCCCCCTGAGAGCTGAAGGCCCCTGGGTACAGTGGTGTACCCAAAACTTCAGGGGCCTTTATCCTGTCTCCCCCCTTACCTGTCCGGACGTCCGTTCAGACGGGGGTGCTGGCCGTCGGTTGTTTCCAGGGGGATCATATCCCCTGACTCCTGGGCCCCTGGTAGCTCGCGTGGGCTGCTGGGGAGGGCACTGCCTGAAAGACCTGCGTTCTTACCCAGAAGGGAAGGCTGAGAGTCAGCAGGAGCAGGCGCCCACATCCTCCTTTCGAGGAGGCACCAGTTCACTATGGTGAATGTCTATCTAAACCTCCTCAGATGGGAATGAGGAACGTACGGCATTGCCCCCCCCCATATGTATATACTAACTGGACAGTGCAGGACACAGCCTAACCTTGCAGCTCCCTAAAGGGACAGCAATTGTGGGGGGGGGGGCACTTTGGCGGCTATCCTCCTTGCGTGTGGACCATAAGGATGGAAAAGCAAGCCCGGTGGCTGTGGCAAAAGGGGAAGACGACAACGGTGAGTCAAAAATCTCCAATCCCAGCCAGATGGTTTCTGGGCATTTGAGATAATCTCCCCTGGGGTCTGGATTCAAATAGCCCAGAAGCTTTTGCTAAAGACACCAGCCACAGCTCCCTCTTACATCAGAGATGCTGTATGGTGGACAAGTGGTGCAGAGGAGCGAGTGTGCCTAAACCACCTCAGATGGGAAAGAGGTAGGTAAGGCATTTTTTCCCCTTCCACCTGTATTTACTGAGTGGTGCAGTGCAGGACCTGGGGTCTCCATAACAAAATAGCCCAGAAGCTACTGCTAAAAACCACCAGCCACAGCTTCCTCTTATAGCAGAGACACTGTGGTTATCACAACAGTAGATTGCCAGCCTCTCCCTACATACCCGGTTGTGGTACATTATTAGGGGTGAATATAGTAAAGAGGGAAAGAGGGTGACCTGGTAGAACAAAGAGTTCCTTACTGGCCAGGTATACCACTGAACAAGTTATTAATGATGCAATGGTTGAAGGATTCAGGAGTAAGCTCCCTTGCTCAGCAGGGACACTAGGTTATCTGGCCCTATTAGCCCAGCTGCTAGGAATCTGCTTAAAGTTGCTCCAAGATGCTTAAAAGCTGACCTAACTTTCAACAGTGTGGCAGGGACCAAGCTTCTGTGTGGCACAGTAGGGGTTCCCTTGTGACAGATCCTCCTTTTGGGGGTTGCTTGCTATGTGTAACTTTTCATAAGCTCCAACCTCCCACTCCACCCTTACATTGTGGTTATATTTTAATGCAGGAGGTAAGAAAAACCTTTTTGTTGGTTTGGGCTACAGTCCACTCAGTGACAGATCTAAAAGCGATTTACCATAAATCGTTTTCCTATATCCTTTGATTAAGGATTTTCTGTGCAAACATATGCAAGAGCTAGATGGCTATATGATTGCTTCTTTAAGGCCTGCAGGTGGCTATTTACCTTCAGGCTAAATTGGTAACCACCCTTTTTAGAGGTCTTAAATTGGTCTCTAGGGCTGGGCTCATTGAGACTTTAGTTAATGATCAGCCCCACCCGTGTATGAGCTGGCTAGCGTTTGCTCAATCTACGGAGGTAAGGTAGGAAAACAGCTACTATAGTAAGGTGTCCAACCATTTTAGGATTGGTTCCTTCACTGGGGGTGAAGGATTAGTATCTACAGCCCAGGCTATGCCTATGAAATAAATTGCCCCTGTTTGGTTATTTCATAAAGGGATATACCATGACTCCTTGGCTGCTCACCAGTAGACCTCAGTAGTGAAGGTTTGTCCTTGCTGGGGTGTTTGGTGGCACAACTAAAGTACACATTGAGATTTGTGACATCTCTGCTGAAGCTTGTTGGGTGTCCTTTATATCCTAAAGGTACTGCTTTGTTTGGCTACAGATCAGAAAATACAACAGGGAAGGTGGTCTGTACTTTCTGGTTTTGTGCCGCACCCCAGAAACGCACATCATTGAGTCTGGTGATGACATTTCTGCTCATAATTGTTATATTGCTGCACATCAGACCTACACAAGATTGAGGTCTGTCTGTGGGGTTTTTGTGTCCTGTATTACTGCCTTATTGGTGGCTTATCAGAAAGGCAACAGGAAAGATTGATGGTCCTGATTTGTCGGGCTCCATAGCAGAAGTACAAATTGAACCTGTGCCAGGGGTAGTACATATACTGCCTTTGGTAATCGGTACAGCACCACAAGGTGGCCTCGTGCTGATTCAGACAGTGCTATTAACGGCAATAGCTGCCGATTTTAGGCATGCGATTTCACATGTTGTCGCGTGCCAAATCACATTAATATGGATGTGCTATCTCTATTCAGAATTGTTAGATTGTTGCACATCAGAGATATACACGATTGAGGCCTGTCTGTGGGTCCTGTATTACTGCCTTATTGGTTGCTTATCAGAAAGGCAGCAGTGAAGATGGATGGTCCTGATTTTGTTGGAAAATACAAATTGAACCTGTGCCATGGGTAGTACACATACTGTCATTGGTAATCGGTGCAGCACCACAAAGTGACGTCGTGCTGATTCAGATGGTGCTATTAACGGCAATGGCTGCCGATTTTAGGCATGCGATTTTGACATGTTGAGTCGCATGCCAAATCGCTTCAATATGGATGTGCTATCTCTATTCAGAACTGTTATATTATTGCACATCAGAGATATACAAGATTGAGGTCTGTCTGTGGGTCCTGTATTACTGCTTTATTGGTTGCTTATCAGAAAGGCAGCAGTGAAGATGGATGGTCCTGATTTTGTTGGAAAATACAAAATTGAACCTGTGCCAGGGGTAGTACACATACTGCCATTGGTAATCAGTGCATCACCACAAAGTGGCTCGTGCTGATTCAGACAGTGCTATTAACGGCAATGGCTGCCGATTTTAGGCATGCGATTTGACATATTGAGTCACATGCCAAATCACTTGAATATGGATGTGCTATCTCTATTCAAGATTGTTGTTGCACGTCAGACACATACAAGATTGAAGGTTGTCTGTCCTTTATGTCTTATATTTACTGCCTTATTGGCTGCATATCAGAAAGGACACAACAGTGAGGGTTGTTTCTCATTTTCTGATTTGTTTTTGCTGCTCAGCAGGGAGACACATTGAGGGTGATGGCATCTCTGGTCAGTATTGGTATATGCTACACATCAGACATACACAAAGATTGAACATTGTTTGTGTCCTGTATGTCCTATATTTACTGCCTTATTGTCCGTATATCAGAAAGGCACAGCAGTAAGTGGTGTTTCTCATTGATCTTCCTTGCTGTTTCTTAGGTAGGGGGTTGTTGGCTGCACTTCTCCAGGGAGCCACAGCATGGGGACCCCTTGTTTGTTCGACCTGAAAGCTGCTTTTCCTGCGACCTGTGTAATCTTGAGGTCTGTGGTTCCGTAAGCAGGGACTGCTGGAGACGCTGCGACCTGGAGTCGCACAGTCACGAATGGTACCCTTTGGAAGCCATAGTATATGACTTCTCATGCGGCAGGTTGGGTTGCACGGGTGTGGGAACCCTAAGTTTATCTGTCCCTTCTGGTTCAGGTTTTGCAACGCAGCAGGAATACTCATTGTGGAGTTATTGCCTTATTTTGCAGTAGACCAGAAAGATCGCAGCTGTAAAGGCTGTCTGTTGTTTCTTTGTTTTTATGTTGCTGCACAGCAGAAATACTCAACATTGAAGCTTGTTGGTGCTTTCTGTTTCATATTGTCTTACCTTATGGCACTTCAGAAAAACACAATGCTGTAGGTTGCTTGTGTTCTTTCTCTGTTGGTTCTATGTAACTGCACTACAGAACTGCATAACAGGAAGGATTGTCTTATAACTGTACTTGGTGGTTCGTCATAAATACGCAACATAGAAGTTTGGGTCTTTCTGTCTTCTCTTTATGGCCTTGTTTTACTGTACATCAGTAAAACACCACTGTAAAAGGGGATTCCCGTCCTTTCTGTATTTACCAGTTATGACCTAGCTAGCTGCACTTCAGAAATGCGCAGCATTTAAGGTGTGTTTGTGTCTTAATGCTTACATATTGGCCGCACATCAGAAAACCAGACTGTGAGGTTCAGATTTGGGTCTCTTCCCATATTTGATATTTTGGTTTAGCTAGTCACACTCAGATACACAACATTGTTGTCTATGCTTGTGTCCTTTCTGTCTACATCTATTGTGCTATGTCCACAATCTATGATTTTTTTATTTGTGATATTAATAATACATGTATCACCTCTTTGTATTTCAGCCTTCTCTTCCGTGGAAGGGCCAGGAGTTCTGGCTGCAGATGTCACATGTCAGAAAGCCTCAACCCCTTACATTCAGGGATGCCAGAGCCATTTCCTATTGTGAAGCCCAGAAGAGTTATGGGTCACTGGAGGAAGGCGATAATGAATCGCCCTGTTTAATAAGAACTTAGGAAGTTCGGTTCAGAGGAGTTTTATGGCCTGAAGATGAAGTATAAAGATGTATACCCGACCAAATAGGTTACAGCTCGGTGTATGGCCTTCATTTTGCCCTTCTAGCAAAACTAGATGTAGCGATATGAGTGTTCTTCTCCTGCTATGGATGTTAAAGGGGTTGTAAAGGTAAAAATTTTTTCACCTTAATGCATTCTATGCATTAAGGTGAAAAAACTTTTGACAGTACCGCCGCCCCCAGCCCCCCCGTTTTACTTACCTGACGCCTCGAATCTTCGCTCCTCGTCCTCGTCAGCTTCATTGCAGCTCAGCCTGGTCGCTGATTGGCTGCAGTGGATGGATTGAAAGCAGCGCAGCCATTGGCTCGCGCTGCTGTCAATCACATCCGATGACGCGGCGCGCCGGGGGGCGGGGCCGAGTGATACAGCGAGCGGCTATAGCCGCCGGCTGTATCACGGGAGCGCGCCCGCAAGCACTCACCACCGTGCGAGGGAGCTCGCATGAGGGTGGTAAATGCTTGCGGGGAGGAGCTGAAACAGCCGCCGAGGGACCCCAGAAGACCAGGTTCGGGGCCACTCTGTGCAGAACGAGCTGCACAGTGAAGGTAAGTATAACATGTTTGTTATTTTAAAAAAAAAAAAAAAACATCTTTACAACCCCTTTAATCTCCTGAGTAGGCTCTCAGGCGTAAGTAAAACTATAGATTGGGCATGCCTTAAACCCAGGGATTAAGTTTTTGTTAATCTGTTTCCCTTCAGTCTTTGCTGACGTAAAGATAAAAATGAACAGGGGTTGTCTGTCAGGGGCCCCCCTTTTTTGGCAGTTTTATTTCCCTGGACAGGGTTGTGTTAAGACAGACCCCCTTATGGATCAATGTAGTGTCCTTGTTCTTACAACACAGGTCTCCGATTAATCTCTGATTCCATCTTTAAGAACCCACTCCACCTAGATCCTGCATCCGAAGCAGAGAAGGCAGGGACACCGGTGGAGTAGACCGGCAGATCAGCCGCATGATCCAGCTAAGATACCTTCATCAAGCATATGGAGTGAAGGTAAAGCTTACTGCAGAACCGAGGTTCGTCAAGAGGGTCTTGCAGTGGTCCCACCCTAAGGTAGGCCTGAGGTACTTGATTATCCTCTCAGGTGTGCCGTCCTGGAAGATGACTTGAGAAAAGTACTAGTTACTTACCGGTAACTGTCTTTCTAGGAAATCTTCCAGGACGGCAGGCCTACTTCCCACCCGTTGGAGGAGGGAAAAATTTTAGAACACTAGAAGGTGAGAAAGCCTATGAGGAATGATTTCCCTTGTGAACCAGGTTCAGGAGTTACTTCTCTACAAACTGAGGATCAAGGGGAAGGGTGTGGACTTAAAACAGCTGTGGATTGATTGTGTTTCCTGTGGGGAGGAGCCTCTCATCTCTCAGGTGTGCCGTCCTGGAAGATTTCCTAGAAAGACAGTTACCGGTAAGTAACTAGTACTTTTTTTGTTCCTGGTACAGATGAACTTACACAGGGAGAGGGAGGAGAAGGACTGGGAGCCAATCGTTTTTTCCTGCAGCGTTTATGTGCTAGCAAGGAACATGCTGATAGGAGGAGAGAGCAGAGTGTCAGAGAAATAAGCCCCTCAGGGTGCTGCTCCCCTTTTCACTGTCTGGTTACAGGCTGGGACTAGGACAGGACCTGTAAGAGTTACTTAAAGTTTAACTAAAGGCAAAACTTTTTTAAGGTTTTGGATAGAGTGCAGAGGAATTAGAATACCTGTCAATTTGTATTGCTGTATGTTCCTTTGTTAAGGAGATTCACCCTCTCTATTTGTTCTGTTTACCATTATCATTCAAAGTGAAAGTAAAAGAAAATCTAAAATTTTGAGTTGTCCCCAGAAAAGCAATAAAGGGGAAATCTTTCAACGGGACACTGGTTCTGGTGACCTAGGATCTCTCTTAATTTGTAATGATTTCCTCTCACTTCCTGCTTGGCTATGGGACAGGAAATTAAGGTAAATCTCCGCAATGGGGCACAGATGGCAAAAAATAACAATATGACGGGTTATAACCCTTCCATACTCTATCCAAAATGGATTACTAAATCCAGATAGGGTTGTGCTGTGTGGCAAAGATGTGTAAATTTCTGCACTGCATATATAGAAACGCAAATCCATTGGTAGGTGAAACAGCTCCTATATAGTTACAATATTTAATCTGCGTATTTTGCCATTTGCCTGGAGTTCAATTTTATTAGAAGCGTTGGTATTTCAAGTCCATCAGATTTATACAGGTCAAATTTTAGGTTGCAGTATAGGCAACTTTCAGGGCCAAATCACGCTTTTGCATTACTGCATTGCATGTAAACGCACATTAGCACATTGCGGTACATTTCATTTTGAATGGCAGACCAACTCACTAAGGCAATGCAGTGCAAAAATTGCACAGTAACACACCATCATGTGCTGCATTGATAAAAATGCTGAATGTAATTTTTAGTCCATTGTTGTGTGTTAGCAGCCCATTATAGACATGTGCAGGATGAAAAAATGTGTTTCGTTTCGTTTCAATTCGTTATTTAACTAAATTCATTTAGTTAAATTCGTTACATTCGTTTTTGGGATTCGTTTAGTTTTGTATTCGAAAAAATTCTACCGTATTTGAAAAAAACTATCAAATTCGAAAAAATTCGACTGCATTCGAAAAAATTTGACCGAATTTGAAAACGTAAACTATATATAAAACCATTTTGCGAAATTCGAATTTCGTATAGAATTAAATCGAATTCCAATAGAAAAGATTAGAATAGAATAGAGAATAATATAAAAGACTAGCATAGAAAAACAATAGAACAGAATAGAAAAAAAATATATAATATATTCTATTTTAATCTTTTCTATTCAAATTCATTCTATACCAAATTGCAATTCCGGAAGATGGTTTTTATATATATATATATATATATATATATATATATATATATATATATATATATATATATATATATATATATATATATATAGAAAAGATTAGAATAAAATGGAAAATAATAGAAAAGAGAACAGAGAACAAAAAAAAAAAATCATCTTCTGAAATTTGAATTTTGTATGAAAATGAATTAGAATAGAAAAGATTAGAATAGAGTACAAAAGAATAGACTAGAAAAACAATAGAACAGAATAGAATAAAATATAATATATATATTATATTTTATTCTATTCTGTTCAATTGTTTTTCTAGTCTATTCTTTTCTATTAATTTCTATTCTAATCTTTTCTATTCAAATTCATTCTATACGAAATTCGAATTTCAGAAGTCATCTTCCGAAATTCGAATTTCCTATAGAATTAATTCGAATAGAAAAGTTTAGAATAGAATAGAAAAGAATAGCATAGAAAATCAACGGAACAGAATAGAAAAATAATAATATATATATAAATATATATATATATATATATATATATATATATATATATATATATATATATATATATATATATATATATATAGTGGGAATGGAAAGTATTCAGACCCCCTTAAATTTTTCACTCTGTTATATTGCAGCCATAATCATTTAAGTTTTTTTCCTCATTGATGTACACACAGCACCCCATATTGACAGAAAAACACAGAATTGTTGACATTTTTGAAGATTTATTAAAAAAGAAAAACTGAAACATCACATGGTCCTAAGTATTCAGACCCTTTGCTGTGACACTCATGTATTTAACTCAGGTGCTGTCCATTTCTACTGATCATCCTTGAAATGGTTATACACCTTCATTTGAGTCCAGCTGTGTTTAATTATACTGATTGGACTTGATTAGGAAAGCCACACATCTGTCTATGTAAGACTTTACAGCTCACAGTGCATGTCAGAGCAAATGAGAATCATGAGGTCAAGAGACAGAATTGTGGCAAGGCACAGATCTGGCCAAGGTTACAAAAAAATTTCTACTGCACTTAAGATTCCTAAGAGCACAGTGGCCTCCATAATCCTTAAATGGAAGACGTTTGGGAGGACCAGAACCCTTTCTAGAGCTGGCCGTCCTGCCAAACTGAGCTATCGGGGGAGAAGAGCCTTGGTGAGAGAGGTAAAGAAGAAAGATCACTGTGGCTGAGCTCCAGAGATGCAGTCGGGAGATGGGAGAAAGTTGTAGAAAGTTAACCATCACTGCAGCTCTCCACCAGTCGGGGCTTTATGGCAGAGTGGCCCGACAGAAGCCTCTCCTCATTGCAAGACAGATGAAAGACCGCATGGAGTTTGCTAAAAAACACCTGAAGGACTCCAAGATGGTGAGAAATAAGATTCTCTGGTCTGATGAGACCAAGATAGAACTTTTTGGCCTTAATTCTAAGCGGTATGTGTGGAGAAAACCAGGCACTGCTCATCGCCTGTCCAATACAGTCCCAACAGTGAAGCATGGTGGTGGCAACATCATGCTGTGGGGGTGTTTTTCAGCTGCAGGGACAGGACGACTGGTTGCAATCGAGGGAAAGATGAATGCGGCCAAGTACAGGGATATCCTGGACACAAGCCTTCTCCAGAGTGCTCAGGACCTCAGACTGGGCCGAAGGTTTACCTTCCAACAAGACAAAGACCCTAAGCACACAGCTAAAATAACAAAGGAGTAGCTTCACAACAACTCCGTGACTGTTCTTGAATGGCCCAGCCAGAGCCCTGACTTAAACCCAATTGAGCATCTCTGGAGAGACCTAAAAATGGCTGTCCACCAACGTTTACCATCCAACCTGACAGAACTGGAGAGGATCTGCAAGGAGGAATGGCAGAGGATCCCCAAATCCAGGTGTGAAAAACTTTTCCCAAAAAGACTCATCACTGTATTAGATCAAAAGGGTGCTTCTACTAAATACTGAGCAAAGGGTCTGAATACTTAGGACCAGGGCTTTTTTTCTCAGAGAATAGGTGCAGGAACTCCCCCCGTCTGAGTCACCCCTTGTCTCTGCCCCTACCCACCTCTGACCACCGTCCCTTGATTCCACCCCCTACCCACCTACCAGTACTGCCCCTTTTAGGGAATACAGAGCAAAGTATCATTTTGTATGGAACATGCTAATGATGAAAAGAAAAGCAGTAAAATAGATCCCCTGAAGCCAGGAATAGAATCCCAGCAATAGATCCCCACACGACAATAGACTCCCCCCAGCAACAATGGACTCCACCCCAACAACAATAGATTCCCTAGAGCAACAGTGAACCACCCACAACAAAATAGCACACCCAGTAACAAAATATCCACCCAAGCAACATTAGACCCCCCCAGCAGCAACAACAGATCTCCCAGCAGCCAGCATCAATAGATCCTCCAGCAGCCAGTAAAAATAGACCTCTCCCTCAACAGTAGATCCCTTCCAGCAACATAAGACCCCCCACCAGCAACAATAAATTCCCCATCAGCAACAATAGACCCTCACACAAAATCAGATCCCCACCAGCCAACATCAATAGACCCTCCAGCACACTCCACACCCCATGCTATTACATACATTCAGTGCTGGAGGTGCCGGAACTGCGTTCCCCTGCGTTTCCGCTGAAAAAAAGCCCTGCTTAGGACCATGTGATATTTCAGTTTTTCTTTTTTAATAAATCTGCAAAAATGTCAACAATTCTGTGTTTTTCTGTCAATATGGGGTGCTGTGTGTACATTAATGAGGAAAAAAATGAACTTAAATGATTTTAGCAAATGGCTGCAATATAACAAAGAATGAAAAATTTAAGGGGGTCTGAATACTTTCCGTCCCTACTGGTCCCTGGTTATAGGATGACATGACCACGCCCCCTTATGACCTCACACTCCCAGCATGCCCCGGGACTGTGATGTCATAGGGGGGTGGGGTCACCACCTATATAAGTCATAGCAGAGCGCACAGACAGCATTACAGCTGGAGAGAGCGTTGTGTCAACATCTCTGGAAGAGAAGAGGGAAGAAGACAATCCAGATGTCCAGGCTCCTCCACTAGCAAAAGAGCAGAAGATAGTGGAGGAGCCCGGCAGAAGGAAGAAGAACCAGAGAGTGCAGAGACGACACCGGAGAGAAGGAGAAGAGGCCTGAGAGACCCTCGAAGTCAGCAGAAGACCCCCAAAGTCGGCAGAGGACCCCCGAAGTCAGCAGAAGACCCCCAGAGCTGCCTAATAAATTACTTTTAAAACCTGTGTACTGTGTTTTTTTTTATTGACACTTTTTTTCCCTAGGTGAATGGGTATGTACCCCATACTCATTCACATAGGGTGGGGGGCCGGGATCTGGGGGCCCCCTTATTAAAGGGGGCTCCCAGATTCCGATAAGCCCCCCGCCTGCAGACCCAGACAACCAACGGCCAGGGTTGTCGGGAAGAGGCCCTTGTCCTCATCAACATGGGGACAAGGTGCTTAGGGGTGGGGGTGGCCGCAGGGCCCCCCTCACCAAAGCACCCACCCCCCCATGTTGAGGGCATGCAGCCTGGTATGGCTCAGGAGGGGGGGGCGCTCGCTCGTCCCCACCCCCTTTCCTGACCGACCGGGCTGCGTGCTCGGATAATGGTCTGGTATGGATTTTGGGGGGACCCCCATGTCGTTTTTTCGGCGTAGGGGGTTCCCCTTAAAATCCAGACCTAAGGGCCTGGTATGCCCCCAGAGGGGAATTCCCTCTTGCGCTCGCCGCAATAGGAAAATGTGTTTTTCCTATTGCAGCCAGCGCGAGATGTACAGTACCCTGTCGCCGAGAACTAGCACGATGGGTTCGCGCTGGAAACATTCTTGCGGCCGCGTACTGTAGTTTGTACAAAAGTCTGATGCTTTTGTGTACACATGATCGGACTTTGCTCCATCGGACTTTTGTTGCCGGAAAGTTTGTCCGTTCGCACAGCCAACAAAAGTCCGATGGAAACAGAAAAAGTTTGTCCGATGGAGCATACACACGGTCGGATGTTGCTCCAAAACAGCTAATTTGCATGTTTGTTGTAAAAAAGTCAGATCGTGTGTATGGGCCTTTTCATGTACAAGGATCAGTCGTCATTTTCCCTTTGCAGAGAAACAGCCCCAAAGCATGATGTTGCCACCCCCATGCTTCACAGTAGGTATGGTGTTCTTTGGTTGCAACTCAGCATTCTCTCTCCTCCAAACACGAGTTGTGTTTCTACCAAACTTTGGTTTCATCTGACCATATGACATTCTCCCAATCCTCTTCTGGATCATCCAAATGCTCTCTAGCAAACCCCAGACGGGCCCGGACATGTACTGGCATAAGCAGGGGGACACGTCTGGCACTGCAGGATCTGAGTCCCTGGCGGCGTAGTGTGTTACTGATGGTAGCCTTTGTTATGTTGGTCCCAGCTCTCTGCAGTTCATTCACTAGGTTCCCCCGTGTGGTTCTGGGATTTTTGCTCACCATTCTTGTGATCATTTTGACCCCACGGGGTGAGATCTTGCGTGGAGCCCCAGATGGAGGGAGATTATCAGTGGTCTTGTATTTCTTCTATTTTCTAATTATTGCTCCCACAGTTGATTTCTTCACACCAAGCTGCTTGCCTATTGCTGATTCAGTCTTCCCAGCCTGGTGCAGATCTACAATTTTGTTTCTGGTGTTCTTCGACAGCTCTTTGGTTTTCACCATAGTGGAGTTTGGAGTGTGACTGTTTGAGGTTGTGGACAGGTGTCTTTTATACTGATAACAAGTTCAAACAGGTGCCTTTAAAGAAGATACAGGTCTGTGAGAGCCAGAAATCTTGCTTGTTTGTAGGTGACCAAATACTTATTTTCCACCATAATTTGCAAATAAATTCTTTCAAAAATCAGACAATGTGATTGTCTGGATTTGTTTCCACATTTTGTCTCTCATAGTTGAGGTATACCTATGATGACAATTACAGGCCTCTCTCATCTTTTTAAGTGGGAGAACTTGCACAATTGGTGGCTGACTAAATACTTCTTTGCCCCACTGTATATATATATGTTTCATCTGAGTTTGAATCCACCATGACAGAAAAATATTTTGCATAAATAATCCTTAGTTAATTACCTTCACACAAACCGAGAGATTCAACAGAAGCTTTAAAGGAGCTCTTCAGACTACAAATCTTACAGGGAAATCTTGGAACAGTTTTACTACAGAGTTCTTACATGATACTACATGGCAAACTAAAGTACTTGTTGCAGACATACAACTCCTGGAAAGTACAGTGCCTGTAAATTCATCAGTGGCTAAGGCGGTGAAGGGTCAACAAGATAAAAGTAATGCATAAACCGACCAGACACATGGTTCATGAAAAGTAAACTTTCACACTGGGTCTCTAGTTAGAGTTAAAGCGGAGTTCCACACAAAAATGGAACTTCCGCTTTTCGGAACCCTCCCCCCCTCCGGTGTCACATTTGGCACCTTTCAGGGGGGAGGGGGGTGCAGATACCTGTCTAAGACAGGTATTTGCACCCACTTCCGGCATAGACTCCCATGGGAGTCTACGCCTCTTCCCGTCCCCACCGTGCTGTCTCCTGGGAACACACAGCTCCCATAAGAGAGCAGGGACCACTTGGGATGCGCAGTGCGACTCGCGCATGCGCAGTAGGGAACCGGGAAGTGAAGCCGCAACGCTTCACTTCCTGATTCCCTCACCTAGGATGGCGGCGGCAGCTGCCGAGAACCGAGCGGGTTCTCGGCGTCCCCTGCCAACATCGCTGGACCCTGGGACAGGTAAGTGGCCATGTATTAAAAGTCAGCAGCTGCAGTATTTGTAGCTGCTGGCTTTTAATATTTTTTTTTTTGGCGGTGTGGGTGAACCCCCGCTTTAAGAAATATAGCTTATTAAAACGGCGAAAATCCAAGTTTTGCAGACTGCTTAGAGTGACAAGTGGAATATGGTTGGACTTGATGGACTTGTGTCTTTTTTCAACCTCACCTACTATGTAACTATGTATGGAATGGAATATGAATATGGAATATAGATGTCATGATTTACAACTGTTACATGCTTCTATACTCCGACAAGTTAGTTCCAATTCCTGTTCCTGTTATGGGGTATACAGATGGCTACGCCCATGGGTTGTCCTCCATCAGTATATAACCCCCTACCTGCTCTAGGTATTCAGTTTTTTTTCTGCCTAGTCAGGAGTAAGGACCTAGTTCCCTGCTGGGATCTCTAGTCCTGGGAATTTTTTTGTTTGTTATTTTCTTTTTTTCCTGGATTTTTTCTACCATCAACTGCCGGGCTGGGCGAGGGGCTGGACGCTTGATCCAGTGGTCACCCCAGTCTAGCCAGCGAGCGCGTGCAGACCACAGCTACGCGCTAGGTCGGCCGCGACATAGCCCCACTGGACAGGGCTGGCCCTGCGAGTTAAACATCTGGCGAGGTCGCATATGACCAGGTCTCGGCCTGTGTCACAGCGTTCCTCATGGCCTACAGCCCCCCCACTTCGGTGGTGAGGAGGATCTATCTGGGAGCGTTACCCGCGCTTTTCGCTGGAGAGTTAAGTAAGGGGTCCCCTCCTCTCCTACCCCAGAGTGGTGTGGGGCACGGGTACTCCCTGGGTGGTTGGTCCCTCCGGGGTTCTCCTCCACACCCCTCCCCCCTTCCTTCCCCCCTATCCCGGGGGAGGCCCAGCCTCCTGGCCTAGGGGCTTTGGGACATGGTTCCCTTTTCCACCTTCGGTTGTTACGGGGGGGCATCCAGGGTTGGGCCTGGGAGGTGAGTGGTTACCATAATTTAGGCCGCTGCTTTGCGGCCTACCAGCTGGGGGCAACTCTCGCGGCCGAAAATGTGGGCCGTGGCTTTGCGGCCTACCGCACTCGTGGCCGGTGGTCAAAAATTTAGGCCGCGGCCTACCACACTCGTGGCCGGAGGGCGAAAATTTAGGCTTTTTGGCCTACCGGCTTGGAGGTCCGACAGTTTAGCTTGCGGCCTACCGACTGGCTGTCCGGTGGGGCGGTACGGGCCCACCGTGGACAAAATTTAGGCTGCGGCCTACTGGGCCGCATTTTTGTACCTATTGGGCCGCGGTTTCTGTGGCCTCCTGGATCGGCGTCCCTGTGAGGGGCCCCGGTCTGTGCCCCTGTGCGGGGCCCCAGTATATGCCCCCTGTGAGGGGCCCTGGTATGTGCCCCCTGTGAGGGGCCCCAGAATGTGCCCTAGGTGAGAGGCCCCGGTCTGTGACCCCTGTGAGGGGCCCGGTATTTGCCCCCTGTGAGGGGTTCCGGTATTTGCCCTGGTGAGGGTCCCCGGTATTTGCCCCCTGTGAGGGGCCCCCGGTCTGCGCCCCCTGTGAGGGGCCCCCGGTCTGCGCCCCCTGTGAGGGGCCTCGGTCAACATCCTATATGTGGACCTCGGGCGGGGGGCTTCCAGTTGGTGGCCCCCTCCCCCTGTGCTTTTTTGGGGTAGCGCTTAGGCATATAGCCTAGTATATGGCACCCCTGCCCTGCCCTCCCCTCCCCCCTCTGTCTCCTATCTGGCTCTGAGGATGTGGCCCACCTTGCGGGGTGGTGGCCACACACCCTATCTTGTCAGGGAGTGAGGATGACTGGAGTAGGGCGTGAAAAAGCGCTGATTATCGCACTTATTACATATGTGCAGGAACCTCTCAAGATGGGGGATGCATCGGTGGCTGCGGCGGAGAGCCGATACCTCATAAGCGCTGCAAAAGTGTTCCCTTTTTCCTCTAATCTTGACCATATTGTCCTTGAAGACTAGGAGGGTCTAGAGTGCATTTGTGTTTCTAAAAAAAAAAAAAAAATGTTAAAAAAAGAAACGCTTGGTGTGAGTTACCCATTTGGGAATTCCCCTGCCTTTGCTGCATTGCCGGACCTATGGTTTAGGCACTGCAGTATGTCAGCTACGCCTTTTGGCCATACTTTCCTAGGTTGCTAAGCTTCTAAGGTCTCCTCAGTGGTGCTTAGACAGGTATTTTGGGGGCTACCCTGGATGTCAATACTTCCAATGGGCGTCTACTGCCGGACCGCTTGCTGTTCTCCGCGGGGGGATGTGCAAGCTACGTTGCTGCAGAGTGTGGTTGTCACGGTTCCCGTATCAGGAACAGTTTAAAGCCCTGACCTGCCTTGTGTGAGTACAGAAGGTCAGGATGGAGTCTGTTAGCACGGCGGTAGCACCCCTTCATCATGGGGACCTTCTGGTTTCTATCGATATCATGAATGCTTGTTTATGCATTCCGTTATGTGCCCGACTCCAGCGCTTCCTCCGTTTTGCTGTGGGTGTGGTGCATGATCAGCACATAGTATGGCCACCACTCCTCGGGTATTCGCGATGGTGTTGGCACCGGAGCCTGGATGATCTTCTTCTGCCACTCCTCGGCTACTACGAGAGGCAATGTAGTTTCTATACAGACCTTGACTGATTTCAGTAGGCAGCTATACTATCTGAAGTCTGCTTGGGCAGAACGTTGGATTATCTAAGCTCGAGCTTCAGCTCTGGCCAGCGTGTTTTCTTCTCTTGGACAAACTCCAGAAGTTGCATGCTGCGTTTTTTTTTATTTTTCTGTCTGGTAGGTAGGCCCTCTGCGGACCTGCATGTGGGTGTTGGGTCTGAGAGTTTCTACCTTTTTGAAACAATTCCATTTGTGCAGTTCCATATAAGCTCCCTTCGGGGAGATCCTGGTATGAGACAAATGCCCGAGGTCTCGGGACAATCGGATTCGGCTGAGTTAGGAAACCAGGGTTCCCTGGTCTGGTGGCTCACTCTTCGGTTCTTTGGCGGGATAAATCCTTTCTCCCCTTGTATTACACAGGGTGATCACCATTGCCAGCCGGTCCGGGTAGGATGTCCTGGGATTGAACTCTGCTCAGGGTCATTGTACACTGGTGGAATCCGGACTACCAGGTAATATCCTGGAACTTCGAGTGATCAGGCTAAGTCTGGATCATGAATGGATCGACTTCGGGGCTCCCAGTACGGTTCTAGTGTGACAAGGCAACCATGATGGCTTATGCCCTTTGCCAGGGCGGGTCAAAAAGGCTGTGGCGGCCCTGGCTGTTGCCTGTATTCCCTGGTGGGCAGAACGTTTCTTTTGGCCCTTTTCTGGTGTATGCATTCCAGGAGTGGAATGCTGACAGGCGGATACCTCAGTTGGCGAGGGTTGGACCATGGATGGGCCCTTCACCGGGCCATGTTTCTTCGGGTTTGTTCCCGCTGGGACCCTCATGAGGTAGTTCTCTTGGTGTCCTAGTTCAACTGGATGGTACCAAGGTTTCTGGTAAGGTCACGGGTTGCTCTGGTGGCCCATGGGGCCAGTGACATTTCCCTAATGTCTTTCCTCCTCTCCAGCTTCTGTTGTGGCTTTTACGCAGGAGCACGGCTGCAGGGGTTCCGGTCATTCTATTATCCCTGGATGGGTCCAGTCGGACTGGGTACACCGACTGGGTGCGCCTGGTCACCGGCGTTCCTTGTTGACTGCCTCTCAGGAAGGATCTATGGTCCCAGGGCTGTTCTTTCATCCTGCCTTAGAGTCACTGGTTTTAATGGCCTGGCTGTGTTAAGCCAGGTGCGGCAGTTCCGACACTGTTGATGGCTAGGGAGTCCATCTTTTAGGAGGTTTTAACCTCCGGGTGTGGAGAGCACATATATCCTGGTGTGAATCACCAGGCATTTATCCTTGTTCTTTCTAGGTGGCTCCAATTCCGACCCCCATTTACGGGGGGTTTAGCAGGAATGCGCCTCGATTACCATCTAGGGCCAGGTGTCAGCCTGGGTGGTTGTCTTCAGCATCCCCTGGTCTCACGCTCCCTGGTGCGTACCTTTATTCAAGGGGTTAGATGTCTGTTTCCACCGGTGCAGTTTTTTTCTACCCCCGTGGGATCTGAACTTGGTGTTTTCAATTCTCCAGGAGCTGCTCTCTCCCTCTTTCAAAATATAGGGAGATTCCACTTCTTACTCTGTCTCGGAAGGTGGCCTCTTGGTGGCTTTCACCTCTGCTCACAGGGTGTCGAAAGAGTGGCGTTATCTTCTCGTTCACCTTACCCAGGTTTAGGCGGTGCTTCGCCTTTTTCTATAGTTCCGTCCCTGGGTTTCCGTTTGAACAAGGACATTGTGTTTCCTTTCTTGTGTCCCTGGCAACACATCCCAAGAAATTTGCCTTATCTGCCTTGGATGTGGTTTGGGGGATTCGGTTGTATTTGCCAGTCACTGAGTCTTTTGGAGGTCAGGCTCTCTGTACTCTCGGGCAGGCCAAGAAAGGGGCTGTCTGCTTCTTCTGTGACCTTCTGGATGGACCAGACAGATGATGACTCTGGGCTATTCTGTCAGGAATCGGATTCCTGCTTTCCCTGTTTTGGCGCATTCTTCTCGGGCGCCTAGTGCCTTCTGGGCCTTCTGTCTTCAGGCGTTCGTGGTGCATTTTTCACAAGTATGGCTTGGCTTTTGCCGGTGCCTTTTTTGGCCACAAGCTTTTTGCAGGCTGCTGTTAAGAGATTCTAATCCCTCTTGAAGGGGTATCGTTCAGGTTGGGTTCCAGATTGTCCTGTGTGAAGCTCCTGTTACCTGGTTGCCTTTTGTGTTAGCCTTAGGATTTTACGCTGTCCCACCCCTCATGTTTAGCACTGCTTTGGGACGTCCCTACCGTTCTGAATAAAGAAGGCTGTGTCTGTCAATGAACGAATGAGAAAATAGGATTTTTTACTTACCATTAAATTTGTTTCTCTCTCTTCACCCACCCCTCTATGGAGTTTTTTGTTACTTCTATTACTGCTTGCTACTAAACTGAATACCTAGATCAGGGAGGGGGTTATATACTGACGGAGGACAGCCCATGGGCGTAGCCAGGGGTTGTTTTTTTGTTCTGCCTAGTCCTTTTCCTGCAGAGATGATGTAACCCTACCGTTCTGAATAAAGAAGGCTGTGTCTGTCAATGAGCTCAGAGAAACGGATTTTACGGTAAGTAAAAAATCCTATTTTCCCTGTTCTGCCTAGTGACATGACAGAGATCTACTGCTCCCTGCCATCAGGAGCAGTGATCGCTGTCATGGCAGTGGTAGCCCATCCCCCCCCCACAGTTAGAATCGCACCCTAGGACACACTCAACCCCTTGATCGCCCCCCTAGTGTTTAACCCCTTCCCTGCCAGTGTCATTTATACAGTAAACAGTGCATTTTATGGCACTGATCGCTGTATAAATGACAATGGTCACAAAATAGTGTCAAAAGTGTCCGATGTGTCCATCCATAGT
The DNA here is from genome assembly GCF_042186555.1 of Aquarana catesbeiana. Taxonomy (NCBI): domain Eukaryota; kingdom Metazoa; phylum Chordata; class Amphibia; order Anura; family Ranidae; genus Aquarana; species Aquarana catesbeiana. The sequence goes on along the minus strand of NC_133327.1, from coordinate 171,978,513 downwards.
GTCGCAGTCACAAGAAAAATCGCAGCTCGCCGCCATTACTAATAAAAAAACTAATAATAATAAAAATTCCATAAATCAATCTCCTATTTTGTAGACACTATAACTTTTGCGAACAGTTAAAGCAACGCAGTGCCGTATCGCAAAAAGTGCTCTGGTCAGGGAGGGGGTAAATTCTTACAGGGCTGAAGTGGTTAAAGCACTCCGTACAGTACACAACATATTTTAAGCTGGAGTTTCACATTAAGACCAAGATTATTTTTAGTTATACACAATGTAGTTGTAGTATCAAATTAACTACTCACGAATTACAGTTGTAAAACATTAGAAACTTCATTCAGTCTTGTGTTATACAGCACTGGATTTATTATATGGCTTTCAAATGAACTTTAAAACTTAAGATTTATATTTTGAATAGAAAGAATCTCTTTTTTTTATTCTCATAAGACAAACACACACTAATTATAATGATTTTTCTATTCATTTGCAGTATATCAAACTGTGTCATTACATTAATATTATGAGACACAGCATGCTGCATGTGTTTCACATAAGACACAATAAAGCCTGTTCATATTAGTTTGTCTATGCATATTACAGCTATATTAAATTATGTTTCAATGTACTGTACTTTTTGAATGAAATAATACAATCTATTCACACTCCGTGAACAACCTTTGTGAGTAGTTCCTGAAACTGTATATTGTCTACATTCTATACACTCTATTTTAGGTCACTCAGGTTATCTTTGTTGTATCCAATTTATTGCAAGCAATTCAGATTCCTGCTCATTCGTGAGGCTGTTGGAACTCTGTGTAAGTGGAACCAGTCTAAGTGCTGGTTCACACAGGAGCGACTTGTCAGGCGACCTAGCCGCCTGACAAGTCGCGTCCCGTTCTGTACTACGGAACCGTTCTAATAGGAGCGACGCAAGTAGTATTTTTGGGGCGACTTCAGGCGACTCGCACGTAGGTCTGCGATAGTTCTGCGAGTGCACGTAGGTCTGCGAGTACCTGTGTATTGTCTTGTTGTGTACCTGTGTATTGTCTTAAGTATTAGTGCCAGGAAGCTAGCTGTTAGGTAATTTGGACAGGGTATAATCCCCAATCCTCACTAAATTTAATAGGTACGATGCCCGGCGGGTGTGGAGAGGCGACTCTTTGTACATCTTGCTGCATGTATGCATTCCTTGATCATCCGATCGAGGGAGTATACTGCTGTGCAAAATGTAAGCACATTGTTTCCCTGGAAGCCCAGGTTCTGAATCTGGGGAAGCAACTGTCAGGACTGAGAAGTCCTTCCATACTAAAGGAGAGCCAGGAACGTACACGGCAGGGGCCGGTAGGGGCCAGCACAGAGGCGGGTGGAGACAAAGAGGTGCAAGCACTAGCAAAGAGTAGATGGATGACAGTCAGGAAGGGTAGAGGGGGAAGTGTCAGGGAGGCCGATCCAGGACTGGAGAATCCCAATAAGTACGCTCCATTCAGTGACATTGGTGAAACCAGTCAGGGACCAGCACTGCTGGAGCTGAGGGACTCTCCTAGCTGCCGGGGGAAGAACTCCTCCAGTGAGAGTGGGGTGGGCAGTGAAGGGAAAGGAAAGACAGATTCTGGTGGTAGGGGACTCAATTCTTAGAAGGACAGAGTGGGCAATCTGTAACCAAGACCTGAAGCGCCGAACAGTATGTTGTCTACCGGGTGCTTGGGTTCGGCACATCACGGATCTTGTGGACAGATTACTGTGAGGGGCTGGGGAAGACCCAGCTGTCATGGTGCACGTTGGCACCAATGACAAAGTCAGAGGGAGATGGAGTGTCCTAAAGAACGATTTTAGGGACTTAGGAGCTAAATTGAGAAAAAGGACCTCCAAGGTAGTATTCTCAGGAATACTACCGGTACATCGAGCCACACCAGAAAGGCAGAGGGAGATTAGGGAAGTAAACAAGTGGCTGAAGAGCTGGTGTAGTAAGGAGGGGTTTGGGTTCCTGGAGGACTGGGCTGACTTCTCAGTCGATAACCGGTACTATAGAAGGGACGGACTGCACCTAAATGAGGAGGGTGCAGATCTGCTGGGAATGAAGATGGCCAAAAAGTTAGAAGGGTTTTTAAACTAGGCGATGGGGGGGAGGGTCCAGAGGTAGAGATAGTCAGCGCGGAAGATATTCCAGAGGGTAGTATTGGGGGCATTAGTGGTAGGTTGACCAAAGCACAAAAACACAAGGTAAGTATAGTAGCAAGTTCTAGTTGCAATCTCGAAACACCCAATACGAGAACAATATGCGACCGGTCTAAACTATGTGGCATGTTCACCAATGCCAAGAGCATGGCGGACAAGATGGGTGAACTAGAGATACTGTTGTACGAGGAGGATTTGGATTTTGTGGGAATTTCAGAGACCTGGTTCAACAGCTATCATGATTGGCTGGCAAACATTCAAGGGTATACCCTTTACCGCAATGATAGAGAGGGTAAAAAAGGGGGAGGGGTATGCCTATATATCAAGAATAATGTACAAGTGAATGTGAGAGATGACACCACTCAGGGAGCTAGGGAGGAGGTGGAATCCTTATGGGTAGAAAAGGGATGAAGGGATGAAGCTAAGGGTAAAATAATACTGGGAGTATGCTATAGGCCCCCTAACCTGAGGGAGGAAGTGGAGACAGATCTACTATCACAATTTGGATTAGCAGCAAGGATGGGAAGCGTTATCATAAAGGGGGATTTTGATTATCCAGACATAGACTGGGCGGAGGGAACCGCGCATTCATTTAAGGCTCGCCAGTTCCTTAATGTCTTGCAGGACAATTTTATGGGTCAGATGGTAGACGCACCAACTAGAAATAAAACATTACTGGATCTACTGATTACCAACAATACAGACCTGATCACAGATGTGGAAATACAGGGCAATTTAGGTAACAGCGATCACAAGTCAATTAGTTTCAGTATAAATCACACAAATAGGAAACATAAAGGGAATACAAAGACACTGAATTTCAAAAGAGCTAACTTCCCTAAACTACAAACCTTGCTAAAAGGCATAAATTGGGATAAAATATTAGGAACAAAGAACACGGAGGAGAGATGGGTTTGCTTTAAGAGTATATTAAATAAGGGCATTAGCCAATGTATCCCATTGGGTAATAAATTTAAAAGGGCGAACAAAAGTCCTGGATGGCTTAACTCCAATGTAAAAATGCATATAAAAGCAAAGGAGAAGGCCTTCAAAAAATACAAGGTTGAGGGATCATCCTCAGCATTCAGACTTTATAAAGAATGCAACAAGAAATGTAAGGGTGCAATTAGGACGGCTAAGATAGAACATGAAAGACAAATAGCGGAGGAGAGAAAAAAAAATCCCAATAAATTCTTTAAGTATGTAAACAGTAAAAAAGGGAGGACTGACCATATTGGCCCCATAAAGAATGAGGAAGGACATCTGTTTACAAAGGATGGGGAGATGGCGAAGGTATTGAATTTATTCTTCTCCTCAGTCTTCACGAGTGAATCGGGGGCTTCAGTAACCAAAACTGCAGTGTTTATCCTCATGACACAACACAGGAAGCACCTCCATGGTTAACAGAGGACAGAATTAAAATTAGACTTGAGAAACTTAACATTAATAAATCACCGGGACCAGATGGCTTGCATCCGAGGGTACTTAGGGAACTCAGTCAAGTAATTGCCAGACCGTTGTTCCTAATTTTTACAGACAGTCTACTGACTGGAATGGTACCAGCTGATTGGAAAAAAGCCAATGTAGCACCAATATTTAAAAAGGGCCCAAAATACATCCCTGGGAATTACAGACCAGTTAGCCTAACATCAATAGTATGTAAACTCTTGGAGGGGATGATAAGGGACTATATACAAGATTTTAGTAATGAGAACGGTATCATTAGCAGTAATCGGCATGGATTCATGAAGAATCGTTCTTGCCATACCAATCTACTAACCTTCTATGAGGAGGTGAGTTGCCATCTAGATAAAGGAAGGCCCGTAGACGTGGTGTATCTGGATTTTGCAAAAGCATTTGACACAGTTCCCCATAAACGTTTACTGTACAAAATAAGGTCCGTTGGTATGGACCATAGAGTGAGTACATGGATTGAAAACTGGCTACAAGGGCAAGTTCAGAGGGTGGTGATAAATAGGGAGTTCTCGGAATGGTCAGGGGTGGGTAGTGGGGTTCCCCAGGGTTCTGTGCTGGGACCAATACTATTTAATTTGTTCATAAACGACCTGGAGGATGGGATAAACAGTTCAATCTCTGTATTTGCAGACGATACTAAGCTAAGCAGGGCAATAACTTCTCCGCATGATGTGGAAACCTTGCAAAAAGATCTGAACAAATTAATGGTGTGGGCAACTACATGGCAAATGAGGTTCAATGTAGAAAAATGTAAAATAATGCATTTGGGCGGCAAAAATATGAATGCAATCTATACACTGGGGGGAGAACCTCTGGGGGAATCTAGGATGGAAAAGGACCTGGGGGTCCTAGTAGATGATAGGCTCAGCAATGGCATGCAATGCCAAGTTGCTGCTAACAAAGCAAACAGAATATTGGCATGCATTAAAAAGGGGTCAACTCCAGAGATAAAACGATAATTCTCCCACTCTACAAGACTCTGGTCCGGCCGCACCTAGAGTATGCTGTCCAGTTCTGGGCACCAGTCCTCAGGAAGGATGTACTGGAAATGGAGCGAGTACAAAGAAGGGCAACAAAGCTAATAAAGGGTCTGGAGGATCTTAGTTATGAGGAAAGGTTGCGAGCACTGAACTTATTCTCTCTGGAGAAGAGACGCTTGAGAGGGGATATGATTTCAATATAAAAATACCGTACTGGTGACCCTACAATACAAATAAAACTTTTTCGCAGTAGAGAGTTTAACAAGACTCGTGGCCACTCATTAAAATTAGAAGAAAAGAGGTTTAACCTTAAACTATGTAGAGGGTTCTTTACTGTAAGAGCGGCAAGGATGTGGAATTCCCTTCCACAGGCGGTGGTCTCAGCGGGGAGCATCGATAGTTTCAAGAAACTATTAGATAAGCACCTAAATGAACGCAACATACAGGGAAATACAATGTAATACTGACACATATTCACACATAGGTTGGACTTGATGGACTTGTGTCTTTTTTTCAACCTCGCCTACTATGTAACTATATGTAACTATGTAAGATTCATTAAAATCACACTGCGTAGCTTTCTGGTGATCAGAGGCCTGCATATTTTGTGAAACATGCAGAAGACTGGAATGTTGATTTTAGATTTGGTTCACAAACTGTTTATTCACATTTATTGTATGTCTTTGCCTTTGGTGTAAAACTATGAGGGAGATTTCCTAAAACTGTAGCACTCCGAATCTGGTGCAGCTGTGCATGGTAGCCAATCAGCTTCTAACTTCAGTTCCAAAAATCCTTTTATTGAAGCTTCATATGACAAGTGGTTGACAGATGGAGCAGGGCACAAAGTGTTAGACGCGTTTCGCGCAAATGTTAGCGCTTAGTCATGGTAAGGTAATGACTAAGCGCTAACATTTGTGCGAAAACGCGTCTACCATCTGTCAACCACTTGTCATATGAAGCTTCAATAAAAGGATTTTCAGAAGTGCAGCCGTCCGGAATTATTTCCTTATGTTACACAGCATGCGAGCTGGGCTAGCACCTGACTAGTATGTGTAGGGATTAACCAGAGACTCAGTCACCTGGAGCAGCTTTTCTTGTTTCAGCTTCTAACTTCAGCTTGTTCAATTAAACTTTAACAATAAAACCTGGAAGCTGATTGGTTTCTGTGCAGAGCTACACCAGAGTTTGTACTCTTCATTTTTAGTAGATCCCCCAATGTGTTTTAAATGGCAGGTGTGTTGCAGTCTGTTAAAAAAATGTTCACTCTCTTGTCTGCTGTAAGGTGAATTTCAGGGGTCAATAGAAATTAAGGTAGTACATGGTGCCTTTATCCATAGCTCCCAACTGTCCCTGATTTCGAGGGACTGTCCCTAATTTGTAACAAAGTCCCTCTGTGCCTCTTTCCTCATTTGTCTCTCATTTTGGTCTAATCTAAATACAGTAATTGTATATAAAATGTACAATTTATCTTTAAGATAATATTTCACGGTGCTATACCTTTCATCCAAATTCTAAATTACTGTGTTTGTAAATTTTAAAAGCCAATATGAAGGAAGAGTAGTGGTAAAAATAGCTCTAGTGGGTTTAACTAATATTTTTTAATTTTTTATAATTCTCTTTTAAGGGGACATGTCAGGGTGTGTGTACTTTTGCCAATAGGTGTCCATCGTTCCCATTTCAAAGTTGGGAGATATGCCTTTATCAATATCTACTTTTGCATATGTATGCATGACTACCAACCCATAAAAGTATAAATACATGTGTGCTAATACATGTGATTAGATGTGTAATGATTCAGAAAACTGAATAAATGTATGTAACCCTACTGTCCCTCATTAGGATGGACTCTTTCATCCTCAGATGTCCCTCTTTTTGATCTGATGTAAAGGCTTCTACGAAACTATATCTGTATAACTACTAAATCTGTTTTACCACAATAAACATTTTATCCAACCTCAATGTTATTACATTTGTTATTTATAAAAACAAATGTAATGAAGCTGTAGCCACCAGTGTTGCCAACCGCCAGTATATTAACTGGCAGCCAGTAAAAAACAGGCATGATTCTCCTGCCAGTAAATGCCAGTGACAGGGCCCAGGGCTCTGGTTACAGTATGTGTCCTTCTGTTCCTAGTAGGTGGTACTGCTGCCTCTGTGATCCTACTCATCCAATCTGGAAAAAATATTACCAACAAGTGGATTGACTGTATCTTCTGAATTCATGGCCTTCGTCTACTGTCATGAATTCAGACCGAGACAAAAGTACAGTTAAATCACACTTGTTAAATAATAAAAGTAAATAGAACAAACGTAGTCAAAACATAGCCAAAGTTCGGTAACTGGAACAGATAGTCAGCCAAGCCAGTAAGTCAGGGATCACTGTAGTGGAACAGCAAGCAGGATCTGGAGCCAGAAGGGTTGTCAGCCAAACAAGTCTTTAAACAGGAATTCAGGAGATTGTCTCTGTGATGTTGACCAAGGTGAAGGCAGAGATCCTCTGGGCTGGATGGCTTAAGTAGGCAGGTCTGACGAGCAGGATATCATCAACAGGTGAGTAGCTGTGGAGAGATAGGAGCTGGCAATTAGCCAACAGCTGAGCAGCCAGCTCAGAGAAGGAAGGGCTGAGATCAGCCCTGACACTCTGGTAATAGCATGAGAGCTACACTAAAAAGCTACACTAAAAAAAGTTATGATTTATCCTTTCTCCTTGTCCAATCAGTAGGGAATTTCTTGCCACTGGTGCATGCCAGGAGAGGGTATAAATACCCTGGGTTTGACCTTGGGAGGTCTGTTTGTTCTCCCCTGGGTCTCCTGCCTGAGGGGTGACCATGTGGCTGGACAGAGGCCTGGATATGGGGCTTAGCCTGTGGAGCCTTGAGACTGAGGTGCCATGGCAGACCTCCAGATATTTTGAGGGGCCTGAAGAAGCTCAGATGTGGAGCTTGGACCTCAATTAAGTATGATGTCTTTTACCCAGGGTGCTGGCAGCTAATCTTTACAGTTAGGAGCCACATGGTATAATGCTGTGTCAGCTTTAAGGTTCTGATATGTGAGGATAGTGAGTAATTTTGTTCCTTTTTTGAGGAGTCTGCTAGTCTGCCAGTTCATGGGTGTCCTGCTCCTCTCTTCCTGGAGCTCTAGTGTGAGCTAATAAACGTCTTTCTGTTTTGCACCTTAAAGTGACTGGCACCCATCTGTTCACATCCCACTATTGCCTAAGTAATATACACCCTGGGGTAAAATGTCAGTCCAACCTGTCTCTGAGGGATCCACCATGCTTCCAAGAGATTGGAGGGTGCTACACAACATAAGTGGTGAACAAAGCAAAGAGGAGTGTAGCAGGCCAGAGAATGTGCGTATGCACAAGTGTCATGAAGGAGCACAGGATGCAATAGGAGTTACTAGATGGCTCAGAATACTCTTGAGTGCACTGGAGCTACAAGGCACACAGGGATGCGCTGGAGTTACTAGATATACTGGGTGCACTAGAGTCACAAGGTACATTGAATTCAGGCACATTTGACACACGAGTTAATACTGCAGCAGGGGGCTCAGCTAAGGCATAGCAACATGATGCTTGAATGCCAAGTCATGTTTTGATTCGCAATTTAAGGCCCCTTTCACACGAGGCGGACTCCGTTTCTACGGAGCCCGCCTCGGTCCGCCGCCTCAGCGGGAGATTTGTCCGTTGATCTCCGCTGAGCCGGCGGATGACAGGTCCCTCTCTGCTCACTGAGCGGGGAGGGGCTTGTCAGGCGCCACTGCCGCTTATGGAGGGATCGGTTGAAAACGGACAGAATGTCCGTTTTCATCAGATCTCACCCGATCCGATCCGCCAGCGACGGACCTGGACGTAGGGCCATCTGTCTGCTTTTAGCGGATCGGACGGGGTCGGATGTCAGCGGACATGTCTCCGCTGACATCCGACGCTCCATAGACTAACATGGAGCGCCCGTTCAGGTCCGCCGTCAAAACTGGCAGGCGGACCTGAACGGTCCGATCGTGTGAAAGGGGCCTAAATCTGTGCCAATCAAGTGAGCTCTTTTCTGATTTGCGATAGTGTCAATCAGGAGAGCTGTCTAGTGATTGGACATGGTGTCAGTGCTCTGGGTGACTGCATACTGGAGAGTAGACCTGGCACAAGATCTTGGAGGAAGTGCGTGTGATATTATTAGTAATGGCGGTGATCTGAGATTTTTATCAGGACTGCGACATTGCAGCTGACAGATCGGACACTTTTGACACTATTTTGGGACCAGTGATATTTATACAGCGATCAGTGCTATAAATATGCACTGATTACTCTGTAAATGTTACTGGCAGGGAAGGGGTTAACAATAGGGGGGGATCAAGGGGTTAAATGTGTTCCCTAGGTGTGTCCTAACTGTGGGGGGTGGGGCTGATTAGGGGAGGAGACCGATCGTTGTTCCTATATACTAGGAACACACGATCTGTCTCATCTCCCCTGACAGGATGTGGATCTGTGTGTTTACACACTGATTCACGCTCCTGCTCTGTCACGGACATTGCGGACCTCCAGGCACGCGCATTGGCTCCCGAGTGACACGATGGGCTTGCACGCGCCCCCTATCCCGCCGGTAAGCTGAGGACATCATATGATACCCGCCCGAGATGGGTGAGCCACCTTGCGGGCGTCATATTACTATAGGCGGGATGGGAAGTGGTTAAACTGTAAGCACATCTTCATGGGGCTATCAACATTGTAGTAGCCTGGTGAGAACCAGTTGTGGAGGAGCTACCTCTGGGGCGCCATATTTTTTGAACTTCTTAGGAGATTTTCTATGATAATAGGTATTCTTTTCACGAATAAGAATTTTGTTAACTGCTTGGATCCATTGCTTGTTCGCCGGAATCTGGGTAGACAACCAATACCTCGCTATAAGCTTTCTGGCCAAATAAAGTAGTCTAATAAGAGCAATGTAAACAGGAGGGGAGTACAAGTCCTGTTATTCAATGGCCAAGTCAATCACCTGACCTGAATCTGATTGAGCATGCATTTCACTTGCTGAAGACAAAAACTGAAGGGAAAATGCCCCAAGAACAAGCAGGAACTGAAGACAGTTGCAGTAGAGGCCTGGCAGAGCATCACCAGGGATGAAACCCAGCGTTTGGTGATGTCTATGCGTTCCAGATTTCCGGCTGTAATTGACTGCAAAGGATTTGCAACTAAGTATTAAAAAGTGAAAGTTTGATGGATGATTCTTAATCTGTCACATTACTTTTGGTTCCTTAAAAAGTGGGAGGCACATATACAAACTGTTGTAATTCCTACACCGTTCACCGGATTTGGATATAAATACCCTCAAATTAAAGCTGAAAGTCTGCAGTTAAAGCACATCTTGTTTCTCTTCTTTCATTTCAAATCCATTGTGGTGGTGTATAGAGAAAAAAAGATTAGAATTGTGTCGATGTCCCAATATTTATGGACCTGACTGTAGGTATAGGGACCCCCCTAATAAAGGTTTAACCCCTTGATCACCCCCTGTCACCAGTGATCACTGTATTAGTGTCACGGGTGACGCTGGTTAGTTAGTTTTTTTTTATAGCGTCAGGGCACCCGCCGTATATTACCTAATAAAAGGTTTAACCCCCTGATCACCCAGCGGGTGATATCAGTTAGGTTTTAGCGTCAGTTAGGGTCTGCGTTGTCCCAGGCAGCATCAGCATGTGCACGGAGTAAAAAGGTTTTATACTCAACAATATGTGGCTTCTTCTTTCAATGCTCAATAACAGTTTTAGTATTAAGTTGGCGTTTACAGTGACAATGGGGGTTAGTTAATAATGTAAAAACCACTTGGCACTACAAGTGCACTAGGAGAACCTAGGAGACAGCTAAAAGAACCACAAGCAGTAAATCAAAATCAAGATTTTATCAGATAGTTTTTTTTTTATAAAATAGAAATTATTTCCAAATTTGCTGGCATAGCAATGTCCCCCCTACCCGTAAAATAATCCACATATTTTTGCCGCACTTCACGTGCGCTTTGGGGGGGCAAGCCCGGACGGCCAGCTTCCAGGGCCGTCAGGGTAGTTTCAGGAAGTCCGGCCTCAGACCCAACTGAGGCAACAAAATTAGGAGCATTTCTCTTTAAAACGTTGTGAAGTATGCAGCATGCTAGAACTATGTGGTTCAGTTTGTACTCTGCCATATTTATTGCCGTAGGAAATAGCCGGAACCGGCTGGCCATTATCCCAAAGGCATTCTCCACGACTCTTCGGGCTCTGGCCAGCCGGTAATTAAAAACCCTCTTCTGCGGGGTGAGGATCTTCTGGGGGAATGGCTTCATCAGGTGATCACCCAGACCAAATGCTTCATCTGCGACAAACACAAATGGGAGTCCTTCCGCGTTCTCTTCCGCAGGTGGCAATCCCAAGCCACCATTCTGGAGACGTCGGTAGAACTCGTTCTGGGCAAAGACTCCACCATCCGACATCCGGCCATTCTTCCCCACATCCGCATATAAAAATTCATATGTCACGGTCACCACCGCCATAAACACAATACTATGAAACCCCTTATAATTAAAATAGTATGACCCCTAGTGGGGTGGTGGGACGATGTGGACATGTTTCCCATTGATTGCCCCTTGATTGCAATTAGGAAAGTCCCAGGGCTCAGCAAAATGGGAGGCCACAGTCTGCCATTCCTGTGGCGTTGAAGGAAACAGTGGAGTCAAAAAATAAAAAAATAAAATTAGTACTTTTGCACATAACATTGCAAGCAGATTAGACACAAACATTCTTGGCCAACATCAGTATAACATTTATTTTAGGGAGTATTTAAAGACAAAAATATAAGGCCCACTTATCAGATTCCTCAGGGTTATAAATAAGTTTGGGACCCCAAAAAAAAGCCTGTGGCACTTTGCCTGAATTAAAGTACAACAATAACATTTGGACACATTTTAGAGGGTGCTTAGGCCCCTTTCACACTGGGGCGGTTTGCAGGCGTTATTGCGCTAAAAATACCGCCTGCAAACCGCCCCTAAACAGCCTCCGCTGTTTGTTCAGTGTGAAAGCCCGAGAGCTTTCACACTGAAGTGGTGCGCTGGCAGGACGGTAAAAAAAGTCCTGCGAGCCGCATCTTTGGAGCGGTGAAGGAGCGGTGTGTTCACCGCTCCTAAACCGCTCCTGCCCATTGAAATCAATGGGACAGCGCGGCTATACCGCGGCAATACCGCGGCTATAGCAGCGCTGTACGAGCGGTTTTAACCCTTTTTCGGCCGCCAATGGGGGTTAAAACCGCACCGCTAGCGGCCGAATACAGCCGCAAAAACGACGGTAAAACAGCGCTAAAAATAGCGCTGTTTTACCGCCGATGCCCCCACCGCCCCAGTGTGAAAGGGGCCTTAGGGTAAAGCACTACAATGGAGCTGACAAAATATATTGTTAAGTGACTAGGCTAGGTGTGTATGGACCCAGGATAGCATGCTGGGGAGGTTAGTGAAGGCAAATATGCATGTAGGCCAAAAAAGGAGCATTAAAAGCTTAAAGCATGCATGAGGATAAAGAGGACATTCACAGCATATTCCAATCATGGTAATTTGGGAATGATGAAAGAAATACAAAACATTAGCATACATTAAATACATATAATGTGATGTTAAAGGAGAAAACTTACCCTAATATAGCCCTTCTGCAGGACCTGAATGATGGCAGAACAGGTCTCTGGAATAATGATGGTGGGATGAGATGCCTGTTGAGAACTTGAGGTCCTGCAGACTTCTCCCTGTCTCCAAGTACCGCAAGGTGGCGCGACTAGCCTCTGCTTGGGAGTGATGCCTTGCTGCATGCAGGTGTCCTGCTTCATAATATAAGGGGACAGCAAAGCCAACAGACGGTGAAAAATGGGGTCCGTCATCCGGAGAAAATTCCTGAAATCATCAGGGTTATTCTCCTGGATCTCCTGCAGCAAAAGCATATGAGAGAATTGGTCACGCTGGAGTAACCAATTCTTGGTCCATGAACTCCTCCCCACCCTGTTCATGGACTGGGCTTGGGTCAAAGTAAGAACCCCAACACCAAGCCCCCGCACAGCACAAACTCTACAACGAGGACGTACCCGCAACATGGCTTCAAATTGGTCGGCTGGTCAGAACAAACTAACAGAACGAACCTAAAATCAGAAAGGCCTGTGAAGAGCGAGCTGAAAATCAAAAACGAGCAGACAAGAACACACTGAAAAACAGATACGAACTGACTACATGCACTGAAAACCAGATACAAACCCACAAGCACAAACTGAAGAGCAGTAACGATCGGAAAAGCACGAGTCTGAAAAGTGCGAATTGTCTCTCACCAAACTTCTATTATCACGAGATAAACACGAGATTAGCAGAAGGAGCCCAAAGGGTGGCGCACTGGGTATTGAACTTCCGTTTTCTAGTCCCGTTGTACGTGTTGTACGTCATCGAGTTCTTGACGGTCGGAATTTGGTGTGACCGTGTGTATGCAAGCCAAGCTTGAGCGGAATTCTGTCGGAAAAACCATCCAAGATTTTTTCGACGGAAAATCCGCTCGTGTGTACGGGGCATTATTGTTCGCCATTTGTGACACAGCAAGTGAAGTGAAAGTTCATCCAATTTGATTGGAGCATTCAAAATATCAACTGCCTGTCCCATAGCCTTTGGTATAAAGCATTGGTCCAGGAATTGGGAAAGTGCCTCCTCTGTTGGATTCACTTTAAATGTGTATACATCTTTAAAGAAATCTGTGAACACAGAGGCAAGGTGAGCCTGTTCACTGACTGTGACCCCAAAGTGGGGTCTGTATGGTGTCTATATGTGTATTGCCTTGCTGTGCTCTTGCTATCACTGCTAGGAGATGGCCCGTGTTTTCCCCTTCATTAAAGTAGTTTTGTTTAACCACTTGCCGACCGCCGCACGCCGATTTACGTCGGCAGAATGTCACGGGCAGGCAAAAGGCGTACCCATATGTCACTTTGAATTTGCTGCCTAGCGCGCTGCGGGGGTATGCTTGCGGGTCCCACGAACTCGATGTTTGCCGGCGGCCCGTGATTGAGGAGAGGCAGAACGGGGAGATGCCTATGTAAACAAGGCTTTCCCTGTTCTGCCTAGCAACATGACAGGAATCTACTGCTCCCTGTCATCGGGAGCAGTGATCTTTGTCATGTTGTAGTGAGCCCATCCTCCCTACAGTTAGAACACATCCAGGGAACACACTAAACCACTTGATCGCCCCCTAGTGTTTAACCCCTTCCTTGCCAGTGTAAATTTATACAGTAATCTGTGGCTATTTATAGCACTGATCCCTGTATAAATGTCAATGGTCCCAAAATAGTGTCAAAAGTGTCCGATCTGTCCGCCATAATGTCGCAGTCCCAATAAAAATTGCAGATCGCTGCCATTACTAGTAAAAAAAATTTATAATAAAAATGCCATAAATCTATCCCCTATTTTGTAGACGCTATAACTTTCACGCAAACCAATCAGTATACACTTATTGCGATTTATTTTACCAAAAATATGTAGAAGAATACATATTGGCCTAAACTGTGTAAGAAATTTGTTTTTCTATATATTTTTTGGGGCTATTTATTATAGCAAAAAGTAAAAAATATAGCTTTTTTTCAAAATTGTCTGTCTTTTTTTGGTTATAGCGCAAAAAATAAAAACCGCAGAGGTGATCAAATACCACCAAAAGAAAGCTCTATTTGTGGGAAGAAAAGGACGTCAATTTTGTTTGGGTACAACGTCGCATGACCACGCAATTGTCAGCTAAAATGACGCAGTGCCGAATCGCAAAAAATGCTCTCGTCAGGAAGGGGGTAAATCCTTCCTGGGCTGAAGTGGTTAATAAAGAATCTCTTATTTTCAGCCGCATTGAGAGAGACCTGTTGATACAGGGCCTAGGCCTCTAGTAATCTGCGCTCTGTGTCTACTGTGGGAGCCTGTACATATTGGGCTTCTGCCTCGCTAACTTTATGCAGTACGATGTTTTCCCATTCCTTGGTTTTAGTTTTGATGCCCGAGATCTGCCTAATGATAAGTTCCCGCATATGAGCCTTGAGGGCATCCCACACAACCGTGGGGTTGGCTGTACCTCGGTTAATATGAAGATACTCCACGATCGCCTTGGGGATTAGGTTCATTGCTGGGAACAATGTGAGCCAAAAAGGATTAACTTTCTAAAGTCTATTCTATTTCTTTTGAGAAAAATTAACTCCAATAATGAGAGGAGATTGATCAGATATATTCCTAGGGGCATATGCTGTAGAGTCAATCCGACCCTGTGCCTCAGCATTTCTCAGGCAAATATCTATGCGTGACAAACAGTGGTGTGAAGCTGAATAGCATGAGAAGCTCTGCACCGTGGGATTTCTTTCCCTCCTTACATCTCTCAAACCCAGTTCACAGATCAGTTTAGCAAAAGGGGTTGGGCCACCCGAGACCGTGCCACCTCTGGCGTGTGACGAGAATCTATCCAACCTCCTATCCATCACTGTATTAAAGTCTCCTAGTACCCAGAGAGGAACATTAGAGTGCTGGGCCATAAATTAGGCCAATTTATTAAAGCTATCAGGGGAGAATGGTGGAGGGATATTCAGTGCCTTGCAAAAGTATTTACCCCCCCTGGCTTTTTACCTATTTTGTTACATTACAGCCTTTAGTTCAATGTTTTTTTAATCTGAATTATATGTGATGAATCAGAACACAATAGTCTAAGTTGGTGAAGTAAAATTAGAAAAATATATACATAAAACTATTTTTCAGAAATAAAAACTGATAATTGGCATGTGCGTATGTATTCACCCTGTCAGGAAAGTACTTACCAAGGCCGAGATGCTGAGAGCGGTTCACCCTTGTGACTAAGCGCAGTCCGCCCCCTGGAGGTGGAACAGGGAGTGGATGGCACAAAGAGGCATAGGCTACCCAGCAGGCAGGAGAAGACTTGTGTGGTAGTCCTTGCAGGGATGAGCAGCTGTGCAGAGACTGGCAGATGGATGGCTTACTGGAGTAAGGTAAACAGAAAGTCCAGAACCAGGCTGAGGGTCAAACACAGAAGATCTGGATATTTAAACACAGGCTGAGGTATGGTGTCTGGGAGACACACAGCAAGTCCAGGTCACAAGCAGAGGTTCAAGGGCATGAAGACAGGAGGCAGGTCCGGGTCACAGGCAGAGGGTCAAACACAGGAGACAAGCGGAATCCGTTAAACAGGCCGAGGGGCAGGTCCAGGAGAAGAGCAGAAGAGTCAAGATCAAGCTGGGTCACAGCAGGCAATCAGGTATCAGAAACAGGATCAAAGTACAAGAGGAAGCTAAAGAAGAACCAGCAATTTGTCTGAGCACCAGAGCCACTTTTATAGGCCAGCCTAAGGGTCACGTTGGGCGTGCGCCAGTTCGCATGCGCCTGTGCCAGAGCGTCGGGCTGCGAATGTGCATACGCCCGTGCGCCATTCAGCCACGCATACACACAGGAACACAGCCGAAGCGCCTGGAAGAATTATTCTCCTGACACACACCCTTTGTTATGAAGCCCATAAAGAGCTCTGCTGCAACTATATACCTTCAGAAGTCACATAATTAGTGAAATGATGTCCACCTGTGTGCAATCTAAGTGTCACATGATCTGTCATTACATATACACACCTTTTTGAAAGGTCCCAGAGGCTGCAACCACTAAGCAAGAGGCACCACTAACCAAACACTGCCATGAAGACCAAGGAACTCTCCAAATAAGTAAGGGACAGTGTTGTTGAGAAGTACAAGTCAGGGTTAGGTTATAAAAAAATATCCAAATCTTTGATGATCCCTAGGAGCACCATCAAATCTATCATAACCAAATGGAAAGAACATGGCAGAACAGCAAACCTGCCAAGAGACAGCCGCACACCAAAACTCACGGACCGGGCAAGGAGGGCATTAATCAGAGAGGCAGCACAGAGACCTAAGGTAACCCTGGAGGAGCTGCAGAGTTCCACAGGAGAGACTGGAGTATCTGTACATAGGACAACAATAAGCCGTACGCTTCATAGAGTTGGGCTTTATGGCAGAGTGGCCAGAAGAAAGCCATTACTTTCAGCAAAAAACAAAATGGCACATTTTGAGTTTGCAAAAAGGCATGTGGAAGACTCCCAAAATGTATGGAGGGAGGTGCTCTGGTCTGATGAGAACTTTTTGGCCATTAAAGAAAACGCTGTGTCTGGCGCAAACCAAACACATCACATTACTCAAAGAACACCATTCCCACAGTGAAACATGGTGATGGCAGCATCATGCTGTGGGGATGTTTTTCAGCAGTCGGGACTCGGAAACTGGTCAGAGTTGAGGGAAAGATGGATGGTGCTAAATACAGGGATATTCTTGAGCAAAACCTGTACCACTCTGTGTGTAATTTGAGGCTAGGACAGAAGTTCACCTTCCAGCAGGACAATGACCCCAAACACACTGCTAAAGCAACACTTGAGTGGTTTAAGGGGAAACATGTAAATGTGTTGGAATGGCCTAGTCAAAGCCCAGACCTCAATCCAATAGAAAATCTGTTGTCAGACTTAAAGATTGCTGTTTACAAGCGCAAACCTTCCAACTTGAAGGAGCTGGAGCAGTTTTGCAAGGAGGAATGGGCAAAAATCCCAGTGGTAATATGTGGCAACTCACAGAGACTTATCCAAGCGACTTGGAGCTGTGATAGCTGCAAAAGGTGGCTCTACAAAGTATTGGCTTTAGGGGGGTGAATAGTTATGTACATTGACTTTTTCTGTTATTTAGTCCTATTTGTTGTTTCATTCACAATAAAAAATAAAAAAAGTTGTGGGCATGTTCTGTAAATTAAACTTTGCAAACCCTCAAACAATCCATGTTAATTCCAGGTTGTGAGGCAACAAAACATGAAAAATGCCAAGGGGGATGAATACCTTCGTAAGGCACTGTACATATTTACAATGATGCAGGAAACACCCGCCACTTTGCAAAGTAAAAAGATAAATCTCCCTTGGCCATCAATTAATGAATGCAATAATGTGAAAGGTGTTGCAAGATGCCAAGATGCTAACCCCTCTGGAATAGGCAGTGTGAGTGAAGTGGAACTGAGTTTGATAGCGGCCATGTTTAAGGATGGACAAAGTGTTGGGTTTTAAGTGCGTTTCTTGTAAACATACCACTTCTGAGGTATACTTTTTTAAAGTAGAGAATAAGGCCACTCATTTCACTCCATCACCCAGCCCTCGTATATTCCATGATAGTAAATTTAGTGCAGTAGCCATAAGTCATATTAAAATATTAAATAAGTACAATATGGTATATTTTTTGCAGCATAGCCATGGCGGCATTGCGCCAATCAGTAAAGACCAATCCGAGAAACCTGAGAGGCAGAAAGATTCTCCTAGGACCCCAATCATTAAGAACTTCTATAATAGGCAACAGCAAACTCCTCACTGTGGATGTACATGTAGCATGTAGACATGTGCAATTCGTTTAGTTCCAAATAAATTTTTTAACGAATTTTGACAAATTCGTTAACTCCAAAATTTCCAAATTTTTCAATTTCCGAAATTTGAAATTTCCGAATTTCGAATTTCCAAGTTTTCAAATATCCGAAAATTCAAAATTTCGGAAATTCAGAAATTCCGAATGTCGGAAATTCGGAAATTCTAACTTTTGGAAATTGGAAAATTTGAAATTTCAGAAATCAGAAATTGGAAATTTCGGAAATTGGAAATTTCGGAAATTGGATATTTCGGAAATTCGAAAATTTCGAAATTTCGGAAATTCTGAAGTTCGGAAACTCGAAATTTTGGAAATTTGAAATTAGGAAATTCGAAAATTAAAAATTTCATAAATTTGAAAATTCAAAAATTTGGTAATTTGAAAATCCAAAAATAAGAATCAAAATCTGAAAATTCAATCTAATAATAAATATTATTATAGGTATTGGAATTTCCTTTCAAATTTGGCTGTTAGTGAACGTACGAATTTATCCAAAGTTACAAATTATCTGAAATAACGTATGCCATATCAAAACAAAGGGAACGTAATGATATAATAAATAACAATATTAATAATAAAACATTTTTAATATTATTATTTATTATTAATTTGTTCTATTCCATTTGTTTAGATGCGACATTCGTTATTTTTGGATAATTCGTAACAGATAAATTTGTATTTGTTCACAAACAGCCAAATTTGAAAGGACATTCCAATACCTATTTTAATTTAATAGTTATAATAGTTAGTTATTATTTTGAATGTTACTGATTTTCGTTCTTTCTTTCAGATTTTTGAATTTTTGAATTTCCGAATTTTTGAATTCCGAAAATTCGGAAATACGGAGTTCGAAAATTTGGAAGTTCGAAATTCAGAAATTTGAAAATTCCAAAATTCAGAAATTCGAAAATTCGGAAATTTGAAAGTTTGAAAATTTGAAAATCCGAAAAATTTAAATTTGGAAATTTGAAAATTCGGAAATTTGGAAATTTGAAAATCCGAACTTTCGGATTTCCGAATTTGCAAAAAAAGCAAAAAAACGAATGAAACGAAAACGAACAATTTTTTTGTCAGTGCACATGTCTAGGTATCTCCAGAGAAGGTACATGTCAGACAAACAAGTATAGGACAGAACACTTCGCCCCCTGCAACAGGCAAGGGTTAGAAAAAACTTAAATAAACTTAAGTAAAATCAAATAGTGAAAAAAAATGTTTTCTTCAATCAGAAAATCTCTGCATCCTTGAACTATATCAGATGCAGAGTTCAACAGGAACGCGTCCTCTTAGGACAAAAGGGGGACAAGGGGGGCGCCAACGTCTTGGTTCAAACTACAATCCGAAGGAACTTGCAACTTTTGTAATTCCATTGAGGACGCCGCTTAGCGTTGTTTTCTTGCGTCTCGCTATACCGCCTTACAGGAATAACGATCAAACTGTAGACCTGATGATTATAGGACCAAGGCTTCTGGTTTTCCTGACCCACAATAGAGGTAACTTCAGCATCTAAACTACAGAGGTAGTTGCTCTTGTTCCACTCTGTCCAGCCAGGCAGAGGCAGTTGCAGGATTTTCAAAAAAGTGAATATCATCATTAGTTGCGACACAAAGTTTTGCTGGGTAAAGCATTGCATAAGTAACAGCATACTTTCTGAGGCGCTTTTTCACCTCAGTGAATTTAACCCTCCGGCGCTGCACTTTTGCAGAAAAATCAGGATAAAAGGATATGCTTACATTATCAATTTTTAGGAGGTCTCCCTTGGTTCTGGCTTGGTGTAATACTGCATCTCTGTCTTTGAAGTTGAGCAGTTTAAAGAGCAATGGACATGGAGGTTCACCAGGTCTAGGCGGCTTAGCAGGGACTCCCTCTCAACTGCAAACATTTTTGAGAATGAATTGTCACCAAAGGTATTAGTAAGTTTTCTATGAAAGCTACTGGATTTTTCCCTGCTGCTTTCTCCAGAATCCCCACTACTCTCACATTGTATTGTCTGAGTCTGTTCTCCATGTCCTCTAAGCGGGCAGTATTGCCAGAGAAGTGAGACTGCACGTGTTGTAATTCCCTCAGCAATGACGCCACTTAATTTTCCACATTGCTCAACCTCCCCTCCAGTGCTGTGGTATGGTCACACAGCTTCTGCATATCATGTCTGACTAGGTTAATCTTCAGTTTAATCACCTTAATTTCAGTGGTCAGAGCAGTAATGGCAGTATTGCAGGAGGTAACTGCAGACAGAATGTCCTACAATGTGGGTTCTGTGGCCACCTCTGCTGGGCTAACTGTGCTCATAGCTGCAGGGATAGGGGCCTTTGTACTTACTGTGTCCCAGAAAGATGTTTCTGTGAGATCCTCCTGCCAAGCTGCCCCTGTGTTATCCATCTCATCCTGCTCTGCCTGGTCCAGGAATATGGAAGCGATCTTGGGAGGATTATCTTTGGTCCCAGGCTTGGAAAAGAGCTTCATAGCCGCCTCTGTTGCAGAGCGCAGGGATTGGGCGCCATATTGCCCCACATCGTCTGCCGCTGTTGGTGCGTCTTTTCCCCGCTGGGACATAGCTGCACTGGAGATACGGGCACTGGGTTGTAGAGCAGGGTTCAGGGAGCTTGCATAGCCAAAAGGTAGCCTCAGGAGCAGGTTATCAGGAGTAATGAGTGGATGTATGGCGGAGCTAGTGTCCTGTGCGTCCTACTCCATTAGCTGCAAGCCACGCTCCCGGACTGATTTTCTTTGGCACTGTTTGATGACCTTCAACCTTAGAGACTTTTTATGGTATTTGATTTATTTTATCACTTTTGTTTTACAAGGTGCTTGCAATTTTTGGATATCTGTTTTCATTATTGACTTCACTTTGGTGCTGCAAATACTGACCTGCAATATACTTCATAGGATTTATATGTCAACCTTTTCCTTTGCCAGCAGCCTAACAACACCATAGATCGGACTTATTTAGATATTTCCAATCACAAAATTGAGCCCGACAGAGGAAGAAGGACCAGTGGGCTTGCCTGGGGATTAGGAGAGAGAGTTTGTGAATACCGAAGGTCCTTATGGAGATATCGCCACTGCTCAATGACCAGTTAGATATTAAGCAATTTTTAGTCTCCAGTGGAATAGTTCTGCTCTGCTGAGGTGACTGTTTTAGAGAAAAAGGTGCAGAGACACCTACCCACACCGCAGGACTGAAAATGGATGGCTTTGACTCCAGTGGAAGCCACGGTAATCTTGATACAGAAGGGTTAGTGATGTCCGGTCTCCTTAGAGTAGCATTAGAAAGGAAGCCTTTTTTTCAGGGTGCAGAGGGCTTCAACTGCCACAGAAGGCCAAGTGCTTGGGGTTGATATCTTTGTGGGTGAGGCAGTAATATGTGCACAAAGAACTGAGTAATTGTTGATAAAATGCCATGTTTAGAGACTATATAGCCCAGGAAAGATACCTGATGAAGTTCAGAGGCTTTTCTCAGCTTTAAAATTTTCATTAATTTTCATCCATTTCCATGGATCTGTTGCAAGGTAGACACAGTGTCTGTGCTTGGGCATATTCAGGGAGATAATAAATATGCCATTCAGCTAGATGAAAACACATTCTTAGAGGAGATCCTGGAAGATTTTGTTGACAAAATGCTGGAAGACTGCAGGGGCATTACAGAGGCCAAAGAGCATTAGCAGGTACTCACGGTGACCATCCCTGATTTTACATAACTTCAACTTGTCTCCCACTTTTATGTGAATCAAGTTGCATGCACCGCCTAGGTCTATTTTCCATGGAGACAATTGACAAAATCTGTAATAAGGGGCAGCACGTTGCATTTCTTGACAGTGATGGCATTTAATCCATGGTAATCAATACAGGGGCAGAGAGCACAACTGTCCTTTTCTACAAAGAAGAATTCTGCCCCAGCAGAAAAAGACAATATTTGGATAAAGCCCTACTGGAGAATTGTGGAGATGTATTCTGACATGACCTTGGTCTCTTGGAGACTAAGAGGATGTAGCCTGGAATTAGGTTGATGGCATAAATCATAGGGATAACAGCATTGCATTTGGGGAAGACATCTTGGGAATCTGCACAATGAGCCAAATAACCTCAAAGATAGCCAAATGGGGTGGCTTGGCTGGCAAGACCTTCATGAGGCACATGGGATGACAGGAAGATTCTCAGGTGAGTAACCTGAGAGGAGGACCAATCCAAAACAAAAGAGTGTAGTTGGAGATTGGAAAGGCAAGGATGAGCGTAAAAGTGGCTTTCGGCAGACAAGGAAGGAGATGGTCTGCTGGTGTTGCAAACAAACATAGTTGCCAGCTGCTCTTGAAAGGTTCCAAGGTGACAGAGGACATGTCAAGATGCAGCTACCATGGGGACCTGTGAGTAGAGTGGTCCAGTATGCCCCCCTACAGGTACACTGGACATTGGATTTTTCCGGACAATTGCCTGGACATTGCTTAATAAAGTGTCCATTTTGTCTAAAGTAGATACACATGCCTTGGGGCTTATGTCAAGACCTTTGTTTGTTGTATAGTGATTGGCAACCAAGCTGCAGAGGTTCCTCCCAGAAAGGTGAAGCAGAGGGCATGGGCATGCCACATAAGGAGAAAAAGCCTTTCATGGGTGAGACCTCTCTTTTGAGCATTCTTTTAAGTGAATGTCTATTTGTATAACCAGGATGACAAGGTGATTGAAAGCTGTAGGAACTTTGTGCGTAGCCTGTTCGTCTTTAATGTGGTCATACAAACCCTGCACGGAGGAGACAGCAAGTGCAGCATAGAGGTAACAGGCAAGATAGACAGCTACATGTAATAAGGTCCATGGTTCAGCAGCTGGAGTTGGGGGGGGCGTGGCCACGAGCGGCATGTGAGAAAACATATCTCACAGAGCTCCCGGTTAACATCCTGAACATATCCTGTTTCCAAGCACCACAACGTGGACAGAAGTCCACCGATTGCTCCTAGACATCTACTGACATCCCAGGAGGGTCTACTGCCACAATTTGCGATATGTTGACCCACAAAAACAAGGAGCATGCCTCGCACCATGAGGTCCAATATGGCGCCGTGGCCCCTGAATGGGGGAGCTCGTGCGGGGCTGACAAGAAGGACTCTGTGAGTAAATAGCTTAAACCTCCTAAGTCAGCTTCTAAAGACCAACAGTGCGATATGCGCTTCAGTACTCAGAGGCTTGCTGGGCTGGGAGAGAGCAGGGGCGAGGAGGACCTTGCATTTTCCCCTGAGGCAGCAGATGTGGAGCAGGAAGAGACAGGGGACATGCAGCATCTGGTTGGCACAGATATACAGCCCACAGACTCAGAGGAGAATGATGCAAAGCAAGACCAGACGACTTTGGCTGATATCCTGAAGGCAGTAAATAAATGTACAGGCTCTGTGTACACCCTGAAGGAGCAGCAGTTTGGGGGATGGAAGGACAGTGGCCCTCATTAGACAAGATCTACAGAAAGTAAGGGAAAGGATAACTGCAGCCGAGAGCCGGATCAGTGACCTTGAGGATAAACTGCCCCAACTCATCTAGGAGTCGCAATCAACTACTAGACTCGCCAAAGCCACAGATATGAGAGCTGAGGATATTGAAACCCGGCTCAGGTAGAATAATATCCGTATAGTGGGTCTGCCGGAGAAGGTGGAGGGTAGGGGTCCCACTGAACTCATGGAAAGATGGTTGGTGGAAATCTTTGTCAAAGAAGCCTTCACCTCTGTATGCTGTGGAAAGGACTCTTAGAGTCACCCCGTGCCCATTACAACCAGGTTGTCTGTTACGCACTATGTTGGCTCACCTCTTAAACTATAGGGACAAAGAAATTGTCCTGCGCCTTGCTTGGGAACGTCGGAACATACAATTTAATAGGGTGCGAGTCTCGTTTTATACTACTCTGTGGAAGTTCAGAAAAATCTGTCCAAATTTACAGCGGTTTAACAGCACCTCCAGAAGCTACAAGCCTCCTATGCCATGTTGTATCCGGTGTGGAAAGGGCGACACTGTGTCGCGCTATGGATTAGCAATATACACCTGATTGTGGAAGAAGCAGGCATTCTAATTACACACCTGTGGGCTGGGTTCATATGCATCCCAGGGATAGAGGTCAGGGCTCCCACTTGGAGACAGCTCCACCCAGGAAGTCTGAGCTATGATTAAGCACCATACCCAGTGTGAAACGCGTTAGCTGTGCAGTTGGTCTGTATCTATGTATGATGCCTTGATTTCTATTTTTTACATAATAAAGGGGAATATTGGAGTGCGGCTATCCAGCATCATTTTTTGCTTCTATGTCTCTGTTGCAAACAGAACCGGCACCCTACCTGACTGTGAGACAGCTGATCCCAGGAGAGGTAATTGCCTTAGAGCGGTGAACTCCCATACCCAGGAAGTATGGTCGAGGAGTCAGGAGGACACCACACTACAGACGCAACATCTGTGTATGAGTGTCAGGAGGACACCCATGTTCCCTAGGAGAGGGAGGCTGCAGCTGGCTGCGTGCGCATACGCTCTGAGGAGCAACACAAAGACCTAGGTGTGAGGTCTGAAGCAGTGGTGCTGCAAGTAAGTAACCCAAGACGCTGAATGTTTGAACTATACAGTAATGGTGGAACCCCTGCGAGGTAAATTGCTGTTATGTTCTTTGAACTTTGTTTCTTTTTAATAAAAGTGGGCTGACCTTAAAATGCAGTCTGGACTGACACATGTTCCTAAAATTGCATGCACCACTTGAGTTGAATCACCCCGATATCTTGCAATGGCCAAACTTTGCATTACAGCCTGTGGGCAGACCCACCTTTTTGAAAAAGCTGCAGAGGCTCTACATGGTTGGATGCTAATGGGCATGCCTTTTGGCAGCACCCCAGACCCCCGGAGAAAGATAACTGAGATACCTTGACCACTCATTATATTCTTGTGTGTTCTCTGCCCAATTACGGTTACAACTGATCAACATCCAGGGGTGTCACTGGAAATGTCCACCTATTTTTCACAAAGAGTGAAGACTATCAGTCCACTTCATCAAGCAACAGCTTCAACGGTAGTCATGCCTTGTTGTTTTACTAGTAAGCCACATTTCAGGCAGCTGGGGAGACCGCGGTTGCCCTCCAGACTTGTTCGATTGTTTCTTATTCTGGATACCTACACAAACCTCTATGTGATGGACGGTATTGGAAATTGGTGGGTCAAAAGTCCCACCCTGTTCAGTTTATGTTACAATGTCATTCTATCATTGGGGGGTCGCAGTTGTGCCCCTCTGTCCTGTTTACTTTTTGTCACTTTTCCAGAACATTGCACCTTTCTGCTATGGGTACATGGGAGACCTGTGCCGTATGTACTGTATGTTGCACCT
Source organism: Aquarana catesbeiana (assembly GCF_042186555.1). Taxonomy (NCBI): domain Eukaryota; kingdom Metazoa; phylum Chordata; class Amphibia; order Anura; family Ranidae; genus Aquarana; species Aquarana catesbeiana. The sequence continues at coordinate 171,953,087 of NC_133327.1, read as the reverse complement.
TCATAAACCTGGGTGACTAAATTCTAGCATAAAAAGATACATTAAAATAAAAAACTGTCTTTTAAAAAATATAAAGCAGGAGGAGTCAACATTGACATTCCACATTTCAACACTGCAAAGAATGCAATAAGAAATGTAAGAGGATAATTGTGGCAGCTAAAATAGACCACGAGAGACCCATAGCAGAGGAGAGTAAGAAAAAAATCCCCTATAGTGATCAATCAGGGGAAGTTGGTTACAAGTGACAAGGAAAAGGCAACTGTATTAAATACGTCCTTCTCAGTTTTTATGAAGAAAAATGAAGGGGTATATTAAACAGGACTGTATTGTTAGTAACACAGCACGAAATGTACCCTAACATGAGCCAGTGTTCAAAAAAGACTTGAAAAACTTATTGTGAAGAAAACCCTAGAACCAGATGGCTTACATCTGGGAGTCCTCAAAGAACTAAGCAATGTTATACCCAGACCATTATTCCTATTCTTTAGGAACAGTTTACCAGTTGGAATGGTACCAGCTGATTGGCGAAAAGCCAACGTAGTACCAATATTCAAGAAAGCTTCAAGATATATACCCGGAGACTACAGACCAATCAGTCTAACATCAATAGTATATAAACTATTGAAGGGGATGATAAGGGACCATATGCAAGAATTTTCTGAAGAAAATAGTATCATTACTAGTAACCAGCATGGATTTATGAAAGATAGTTCTTGCCAGACCAACTTGTTATAATTCTATTAGGGGGTAAGTTGTTCTCCGGATAGAGGGGGGCCTGTGGATGTTGTATATTTGAATTTTGCCAAAGCATTCAATACAGTTCCCCATAAACACTTAATTTAAAAATCGAGGTCTGTTGGCATTGACGATAGTGTATGTACCTGGATAGAAAGACTGGTTACATGAGCGCATCCAGAGGATGTTGATAAGTAGAGTATCTTCTGAATGGTCTGAAGTTGTAAGTGGGGCACCCCAAGACTCTGTCCTGGGACCAATTATGTGTAATTTGTTGATAACTGATATACAGGTTGGTATAAATAGTTCAATCTCAGTGTCTGCTATGGATACTTAGCTAAGGAGAGCAGTAACTTCAAAAGAATATAGCAACTATACAGCAAGACCTTGATTAAAATAGAGGACAACTACATGAAAATGCAGTTTAATATTAAAAAATGTAAAGTAATGCTTTTGAAGGCTAAAAATATAAATGTGACTTACACGCTAGGGGAGCATCTCTGGGGGAATCATAGTTAGAAAAGGAATTGAGGGTCTTAGTAGATCACAGGCTCAGCAATAGCACTCAATGTCAAGCTGCAGCAAGCATTGCCAGCAGACTATTCACATGCAATAAAAGGGTATATATACAAGAGATAAAACTATAATTATACCACTTTATAAAACTATATAGTTCTGCAGCATCTTGAGTATGCCATCCAGTTCTGATCACCAGTCCACAGGAAGGATGTGCTGGAACTGGAAAGAGTCCAGGGAAGGGCAACAAAGCTGATAAGAGGACTTGAGGACCTCAGTTATGACGAGTGACTACAATCATTAAACGTATTCCCCCTGGAGAAGAGGTGCTTAAGAGGAGATATGATTCCAATTTACAAATATCTAAAAGGTGATTCTAGCATAGGGAGAAAACTACTCAGTCTTAGGTCGCTTAAAGTGGTTGTAAACCTAGTTAAACCACTTTTACCTACAGGTAAACCTATAATAAGGATTACCTGTAGGTACTGGAAATATCTCCTAAACCTGCACGGTTTAGGACATATTTACCATATACGCTTGCGCCAACGTCATCGGCGCATGTGCACTGAAGAAAGGGCATGATCGTGCTGTTTCTAAGGGGCTTGTGCCGTGACCGGCGGGTTCCGCGCGCATGCACGGGAGTGACGTCACATGACTCCGGCCAGTCATAGAGCCGGAGTCCATGGCCCTGGAAGGAAGATGGGTAAAGATGGATGTGGCCACCAGCGGGGACAGTGGGGACATTGTGGGCTTCGTTTGCAGGTAAGTGCAACATAATGGGCCAGTATGCGATGCATACTAGCTATTATGCTTTTACTTTGCAGGGGAAAAAAGAGGAAGTAAAATCCATAAGGGTTTACTTCCTCTTTAAGAAGACACAAAGCCATACAATGAAGTTGAACAAGAATTGTCTATACTGTTAGAGCTGTAGGGATGTAGATGAGGTTATCTGAACATGGGGGGGGGAGGGGACCAGGCAGAGACTGTGGTCTTGTGTAAAGAATCTTACATTAAGACAGTTCCCTGACTTAGCTATGAGCCTTTACTGTGTGCAGCAAAAATGTGCAGAGTTCCTCTGAAAAGCAACTTGTCTCATGTCACTACACACTATAACTATGTTTGCATTAGAAAGAACGTGTTGATCCTGTGCCCACTCAACCAGTCCAGCATACCTCTGTTACCTCACTCGCAGTAACAGAATGGTGTCCCACCGAGCACATAGCATGGACCTCATAGGTGCTCTCACTTAACTGCTGCAAATTGTAAACAAAAAAGATTAACTCCTGCGCTCTTAGGGGCGTTGTTGGTATGGGTATGTAGTGCTGTTATGATGGCCAAACTGGAGAAAGTGGTCATGTATGTCCTGCTGCCTGGACTGACCCGGGGTGGTCTGAAGAAGATAGTGTGGGAGGGAGGGATGGATGGAAGGCGCGTGATCAGACACTGGCATCACATCATACAGTTTATCATAAGCAATAAAATACATAAATGTAAGAATTATAAACATACTACGTTTTGTGAAGGGGGGGGTTACAAAATGTACATTTGTAGTGTTATAAGTGGGACACGCCCAAACAGGGGCAAGACCTAAAAGAATGGCTGACACGTTTCGAGGATAACCTCTTCATCAAAGCTTTAAAAGGTGAAACAGTCTATACAAACACATATGCACATGGACAGCGGTGGCTAGTGGAGAGACATATCATGTGAAGGATAGTTAGTTCTCCTTAGCTCCATGTAGGTCCACATCAGAGCGCTCTATAGCGGCAGAAATGATAAGTGTGCAAGGTGATCCTTCTTGTGGGGGTGGTACTGTCTGGTGAACCTGTTTTAGGAGCGCGTAAGAAAACTGCAGAGAGTCCAGTGCAGTGGGAGATAGGTAATGTCTCCAAATGTGCCCAATCATGTGTTTGTGAGGCGCTGTGTCCGTCACTATCCGTACAAGACATGGATGCTGTGAATACACATCTGGGTTTTATTTGCTGTTAACAATTTTGTAGTGATGTTGCTTCATACCCCACGTGTGCCTTACAGACCCAGGTTCTTTGGAATATGCCAGAACAGTCACAATAACTATGTTCTACTCTTGATGATTCAATATTCCTTTCCATCTCAACTGATGTCTGTTTTCAGATATGCTCTCTGGAGTCATCATTGCAACTTTTTCTCTGCTCTTTCTCCAACTGCATCTAAAAAGACAGATGTTCCTTGCCAGGAAACCCTGACGGTTAAACCTTTGCAACTTGCCTGAGCTTGGCTGTCCCCTGAAGAGAAAACTACTCATTGAACCCAGGGTCTCTGCATGCATTGTGGGTAAAAGGGACATTCCCTCAACCAATCCCACCAGCATCTGGGAAACCCCTGGGTTTGTTATGCATTGAGAGGGGCCTACTGGACTATTCATTTCCACCTTGTACAAAATGTTCCCACTCCTACTGTTGATCTCTATGCTAGAGTTCAGTCAGATCCTGTTCTAGCCTTTATTGATCCAAGGGCCATGGCCTTAGAACTGAAACTCATCCTGGAACCCATCTCCACACCTCTCTTTGTGTCAGCCATTGATTGCATTTTACTTTCCAGTGGTCCCATACAGCAGCATGCAATGCCACTTGGGATGTTCACTGAAGTGCTACACAGGACAACCTTCACCTTCCTAGTTTTGCGATGGGTTGCCTCCTCCGTCATTCTGGGCCTTCCTTGGCTGCAGCGGCACTCTCTGACCACAAACTGGTCCACTCTTGAAGTTTTCACTTAAGGGCCTCTCTGTCATTCTCTGTGTCTTCTCTCTATTTCAATTACAAAAGTAGTATCACTACCAAAATGCTCAGGCTATTCCACCAGTTCTTGCTGCCTATGCTGATTTCTTTAACATCTTCTCAAAGCGTGTTGCTGACACCTTGTCTTCTTACTGATTTTTTGACTGCAATATCAATCTAATCCCCAGATCTACTCCTTCACATGCAAGAACCTACTCAGCCTAAATATAGTTTAGAAAATTAAAAGCAAGGCTTCATTAAAAAAAATCTACCTCACTTGCTGGTGTTGTCTTTGTTGGGAAGAAAAATTAAAACCTTGATAAAAAAAACTTGGATACACCACTGGGGCCTGAACAAAAACTGGTATCTGCTGCCCTGAATCACTGAATTATTTAGTCTTCTGTGTGGAGCCCAGATTTTTTTTCAAATTCCACGTGAGGGGAGCCTACAATCTGGTCTGAATAAAGGAGAAGTTAAATGTAAAACCATGTTCACCCAGTGACACCAGAGCCCATTTTTCTTCCTGCTTGAATTCCAGCAGTAATCTCTGTCACAAATCTGCATTCATCAATGCAAAACCCTGGCACCACTGAATTTTAGAACCAAGATTCTTCATTGGGCCCACAGCTCTGGGGGTACGTTCTGCCCCATCGCTATTGGTGGCTGAGAGTAAGGCCCCTTTCACACGATCGGACCGTTCAGGTCCACTTGTCAGTTTTGATGGCAGACCTGAACGGGCGCCCCATGTTAGCCTATGGAGCGACGGATGTCAGCGGAGACATGTCCGCTGACATCCAACCCGGTCCGATCCGCAAAAAGCAGACGGATGGCCCTACGTCCAGATCCGTCGCTGGCAGATCGGGTGAGATCTGATGAAAATGGACATGCTGTCTATTTTCATCTGATCCCTCCATAGGCAGCAGCAGCGCCTGACAAGCCCCTCCCCGCTCAGTGAGCAGAGAGGGACCTGTCATCCGCCGGCTCAGCAGAGATCAACGGAGAGATCTCCTGCTGAGCCGGCGGACGGAGGCGGACTCTGTGGAAGCGGAGTCCGCCTCGTGTGAATGAGGGCTTAAGATGAGCAACATTAAATACTTTGTAGCTTCTTCCTCTCATGTGCCAGTGGGCCCTTTATTGTCTCTTCCCATTCCCAAGGAACTCTGGCAACATCTGTCCATGTATTTTATCATGGATCTCCCACCTTCTAAGAGCTGCATGTTCATTTGTTTTGTGGTTGACAGTCTCTCTAAAATGGCACATTTCATTCTCCTCTCTACTTTTTCTTCTTCAGCAGCCCTGGCGCCTATCTTCATCCAGTAAATTGTTGGACTGCATGACATGCCATCTAATATCACATTGGATAGGGGAGACCAGTTCACCTCCTAGTTTTTGAGAGCAATTTGTAAATCTGTGGGACATCTCCCTGCAATTCTCATTTTCTTACCAACTTCAATCAAATGGCCAGACTGAGAGAACAAGTTAGACCCTGGAGTAGTACGTCTGCTCTCTCATCTATGCCCTCTCATAATTACCTCATTAATTTAAGCACCCTCCGGTACCAGAACCTATCCCTCTGGTTGCTGATGTGCCTGATCTAGCCACTATGCAGACTTCTTTCAATGCAATTTGGTCCCAAGTACAGAAGCATTTTCACAATTCTGCTTTCAAGTATAAAAGATTTGCTGACCGCCACTTCACCAAAGAGACTGACTTCCAGCCTGGTAATACAGTTGGGCTCACTACAAAAGAACCTATGCCTCAAGATGCCCTCTGCTAAAGTTTGCTCCATGTTATATTGTTTTTTTTAATCCTTAGCTAAGATCAAGCCGGTGTCTTTCCAACGATTGAAAAGACTTCAATCTGGACGAAGGACCCTGGAGCTTGACATTATATGTTTCTGACTCTTACCTTACAAAATTTATTGCCTCTTCTCTCAAAAACCTGGCTCTTGATGAGTGGGGAGACTCTGATTTAGTGATGGCGCTTCCTTACTTCCACATGAAAGCAAGCACATCTGGGTTTTATTTGCAGTTTTGTGGCCACGTCACCTGATGCAGTGGTACGCTGGATCCATTATTTAAATTCAAGTGGGATGTTTATTCCTCACACTAGCAATGAGTTTAATGCTTTTCAGAGCTACTAAACTTATATACTAGAGCCTGAATGCTCCCCTAAGCTTTCAAAGCTATACCCAAAGTCTAATCACTCCCCTAAGCTACTGAAGCTATATACACCACAGTAATATAGCTCTAGTGCCCACTGCATCCGTAGACACCCTTGTACCTTGTTTTGCTTTGCGTCTATTAAGATTCTTTGCAGTAGATCCAAGGAAGCAATGAAACCTCTATAGTGTATTAATGTGGATTACTAAACAAAATGATTACTAAACAAAATGCTGTACATACAAACTATTAGGCTTAATGTACACGGGACGTTTTTACAACCTCTCCCTTGTTCAAAACGTCCCTTTTGCCGCGTTTACATGCCACGTTTAGCCGCGCTTGCATTTAGAAGCGTTTGAAAAAAAATATAAAATGCCTGTAAACAAAACACGGCTAAATGCGAGTTACCTCGCTTAGCCACGTTTGGCGTCTGAAACGTCGGAAACTTCGGCATCTGAACTCATTTTTTTGCCTTCAAAGCAAAGCCTATAAACGTAACTGCCTGAAAACGACATTAAACGAACCTGTGTACATGTACACATAAGATAACATTAAATGAGTTCAGGGGCAGTTGAAAAAAAGCATCCACCTGCCTCTGATGTCCGTTTACCAGCAGCAGTGTACATGAGGCCTTACAATTATAGGAATACAATTCAAGACTGACAGATATACAGCAGATACAACAATTGCTATCTAATTACTAGTGAATAAACATGAATAATAGTCTGTATACAATAAGAATATGCTAAAAAGTTACTTAGCTCAGGTTATAGCAGCTTCATGATCTCCGTAGGCAACCAGGATCCCAGGTTCTACTGTACTTGCAGGAAATCGGGCGATAACAGTCATAGTTTCTTATAGTTTCTCATAGTAGATGTTTCAAACATCTTATACTTACCTGCTCTGTGCAGTGGTTTTGCACAGAGCAGCCAAGATCCTTCTCTTCTCGGGTCCTTCGCAGGCACTCCTGGTCCCACCCTCCTGACAAGTTCACCCAAGCCAAGTCGCTGCTCTGTCTGACCATTCAGACATGGAGCCGTGTCTTGGCCCTGCCCCCTCTCTCTCCTCATTGGCTCTCTTACTTTGATTGACAGCAGCGGGAGCCAATGGCGCCCACTGCTATGTCTCAGCCAATCAGGAGGGAGAGTCCCGGACAGCCAAGCAACATTGCTGGATCGAGATGGGGCTCAGGTAAGTATCAGGGGGGCTGGGGGGGGGGGGCTGCTGCACACAGTAGTTTTTCTATCTTAATGCATAGAATGCATTAAGATAAAAATCCTTCGCCGTTAGAATTTTCATTGTTGTAATGTCATCGTAGAGTGCCACCCATTCCTTTGTTCAGCAGCACATGGCTTGTTCAATTCCTTTTTTCCCTCCCCCTATTTCCTGTAGTATCACTTCCTGTCCTGAGCTATACAAACCAGTCCAACAGGCTTGTTAGTATATCTATAGGGGAATTTTAGCTTCCAAACAATACATGGTCTTAACCACTTGCCGTCCACCATATAGCAAAATGACGGTGGCAAAGTGGTTTCAATACCCTGACCGAACATCATATGACCTCGCGGGGATATCAAGCCGCTGAGCGCCCCCGGGGGTGCACATCGCAGCGATCGTTGCTGTGGTGTTTCAGTTTGACATACCGAAACACCGATCTAGGTAAAGAGTCTCTGACGGAGACTCTTTACCATGTGATCAGTCGTGTCCCATCATGGCTGATCACAGTTTAAACAGGAAGACCCATTGATCAGCTTTTCCTCACTCGTGTCTGTCAGACGCGAGGAGAGGAGAGCCGATAGGCTGTTCCTCTGACGGGGGGGTCTGTGCTGATTGATTATCAGCGCAGCCCCCCCCCCGAGGATGCCCACACTGGACCACCAGGGACGCCACCAGGACCACCAGGGATGTCACCACTAGTCACCACCAGGTATGCCACCCTAGACCACCACGGATGCCAATCAGTACCCACAATGGGCATCACTGATTGGCAGGCATTATTGTTTGGCACTGATTGGCATCCATTCGTACCATTAATTAGTGTACATCGGTGCCACCTATCAGTGCCCATCTATGCCCATCTGTGCCACCTATCAGTGCCCATCCATGCCATCTATCAGTGCCCATCTGTGCCGCCTATCAGTGCCCATCCGTGCTGCCTTTCAGTGCCCATCAGTGCCACCTATGTTCACCCACCAGTGCTGCATATCAGTGCCCATCAGTGCCGCCTATCAGTGCCCCATCAGTGCCACATATTAGTGCCCATCATCAGTGCCCATCAGTGCCACCTCATCAGTGCCACCTCATTAGTGTCACCTCATCGGTGCCCATCAGTGCTGCCTTATCAGTGCCCGTCAGTGCAGCCCCATCAGTGCCCATCAGTGAAGGAGAAAACTTGCTTATTTACAAAGTTTTCTAACAGAAACAAAAAAACATTTTTTTCAGAATTTTTCAGTCTTTTTTTTATTTGTTTAGCAGAAAATAAAAATCCCAGAGGTGATCAAATACCACCAAAAGAAAGCTCTATTTGTGGGAACAAAATGATACAAATTTGGTTTGGGTACAGTGATGTATGACCGCGCAATTGTCAAAGTGCTACAGCGCTGAAAGCTGAAAATTGGTCTGGGCAGGAAGGTGTATAAGTGCCCAGTATTGAAGTGGTTAAACTGTGATTCCATATTTATGCTATAAAAAATAAAATAGCCATTGCAACACATACCTTTACTTCTTGCAGCTACAGCTCACAGTCTCAGTTGTACCTGCTGCTTCTATTGCATTTCAATTGCTCCCACAGCCTCCACAGCACCCACAGTCTCAACCTCTGCTGCAGTTCTGCTACAATCTCTGCTAAACGTTCTCTGCATCTGCAGCCATCACTGCACCCCTACCGAATCCACAGTCTCTGATACATCTCGGTGGCACGTAAGCAACATCTACAACTTTCACTGCACCTCCATAGAGAATTTTATTGTGTGATTTGTACCTTAAATAAATGCACTAGAAATATGTTTCTGGTACAAAGATTTTTCTGTATTTTTAAATAAAATGTTATTGTAGTTAGGGTACATATTAAGTACAGCTTTGTAACATTATACATAAAACCTAAATTTGTAATCAAACAGCGTTATCCAGATCTTTAGGTAATTGTCCTGTCATACCCTGTTCACTGGGTATGGTAAATTCTAATGTCTTGAAGGATATTGTAAAAGGCTGGAAACCAAAGAAATTGAAGTTGCCATATAGATTTATCTGGGGGTGCTTACCATGAGGACTATTACTATCTTGGTATTTTTGGTGACTGTCTCTCATCTCCCTCTGCACATGCTCCTCCAGGATAGCCATGAAGTAGTTATAGAATCGGAGGGTTGATATTGACCAATCATTCTAAGGGCCAGGGGTAATTCAAAGCAGTGGTATAGTTGTGTTAATGTGGGTTACAAAGATGCATTTGGTGAGCCCGCTGACAGCTGATAACTCATCCGTTGCTAAGGACACTGCAGCCAGCTTCCTGACCCGCTCCTTAGCAACCAGCTATATACAGTGAATGTGAAAAAAAAGACACCAATCGCAAAACGCAAATCTCTGTAAAATCACTGTAAAAACGCAGTACTTGCATTTTGGATGCGGGTCCATTGAAGTCTGTTACATGCAAAACGCTGCATTTTGCAGGGAAAAAAGTCTCAGACCCTTTCCAAAAACGTAGAGGCACAAAAATGCATTCATGTGAATGTGTAGGAACCCATGTCAAAAAAGTTCCCTGCATTTCTGCAAAATGCGAAAAGCATAAAAAAAAGCATTAGTGTGAATCAAGCCTTATGCCGTGTACACACGATCAGAAGTTCCGACAACAAATGCTTGATGTGAGCTTGTTGTCGGAAATTCCGACTGTGTGTAGGCTCCATTGGACATTTTCTGTCGGAATTTCCGACAACAGATGTTTGAGAGCTGGATCTCAAATTTTCCGACAACAAAATCCATTGTCGTAAATTCCGAGTGTGTGTAGACAATTCCGACACACAAAATTCCACGCATGCTCTGAATCAAGTACGAGACGGAAGCGCTCGGTCTGGTAAAACTAGCGTTCGTAATGGAGATAGCACATTCGTCGCGCTGCAAATTTTTAAATCTTTTAATGCAGCGCATTCTCTTCTTCTTTATAATTCTAGAATAATGAAGTTGTTTTGCTGCTGATATTCACACAAACAAATATTCTGACAAACTGATTTCTTTATTATTTCTCGTGATCTCCTGAATAATCTTTATTTTTATTTTTTCGTCAGATCTCCAAAATAATGTTTTGAATTTTTTTTTTTATAGTGATCTCTTTTTTTTTTTTTTTCATCAAGATGTCCCACTTTTTTTTTACATTTTTTTTACTAGTGATCTCCATAATATTTAAAGATAATAAAGATAATACACCATTATTATCTTGTATTTTTTAACCTTAAGGAGACCTTAAGGAGATTGTTTGGTGTTGGTGACCCTTGTTAATTTAACATTGTATTTTTGAAATGTACTTGCCTACTCACAAACAAACTGTCCTTTTTGAAGTAAAACACATAGCCAAGTATTTGTGAAAAAAATAGACATTTATTAGGGGTAATAACAAAATAAAGAGGAAGATAACGCTAAATAAGCTGTTGAAATTGACGAAGCCTTTGTACCCCAGGGCAGACATCAATTATTTGAAAGGCAAAATTGGTAGCCTGAGGAGTCCATTTAATAGGGAGCACAATCCGGTCCAGGACTCTGAGAGATCGGGAGCAGCAGCAGATGACATATATGTCCCAAGACTGGGGTCTTACAACAGCCTGCGTCTTTTGCCAGACCAGACCGTACCCAGGTCATCACTCTCAAGACTTCCTTGCATGCTTCCTTCTAGACTGTGGCTGTGGTGTTGGAGTTGTGGCAGGAGGTGGAGGAGGAGTATGGTCCAACTCACATACGTGACTTTTTTTGTGAATTTGCCCATCACCCCCTTATTTAGGGCCTGATAGATGACTTCAAAAATGAGGCATTGGCCCACCTCCATTTTCTGCATTTTGCTAGCTGCCATGCAGGCATAGGCCTCTTGAAGATTGGGGGTGGTTCTGAGGGCCGCAGTAGCCTGCTGAATCAAAGAAAGTGCTGACTCCTCCACATTCCTCCCCTTTCTGGGGCTTTTTGTTGGAAGGCGGAGGGGAGGAACCTGCGATTTGGTCAGGCTACTGGGCCCAGCCACCTCCTGGCTGCCACTTTCCCTGGCCACCTCCTGGCTGCCACTTTCCACAGCCTCCTCCTGGCTGAGACGTTCCACGACCTCCTCCTGGCTTAGACTTTCCTGTGTATGAAAATGGTACATAGTTTTAGTTTTTTGGTTATCAATCACACAGAATTTTGAGCTCATGACTGTTGCAAATTGGATGTTAACAAATAGAAAAGACTATCATTCTAACCCCAGCATTTTTCATTCGTGTCCCAATCATTTTTGGCTACTACTGTCAATTGATATGTAAACCACTTTGTTATTTTTTTTTTTTTTTTCTTTTTTTCTTTTTTTTTTTTCCACTCAGCAAGATTATTTATCTGGGAATCGTTTTTCAGTTATCAGTACATCCAACTTCTTCCCATTCCTGCTTCTCATCATCGTGGTAATGCTGATTGTACTCTTTTTTTTTTTTTTTTTCCTTGCAAAACTTGTTTATGTTATGTTTAAACGTTATACCTTTATACATTTCTCTCCATCCCCCCCTACCCCCCCTAGCCCCCCCCAAGACCGTGCGTCCCCTCCTGCCTCCCCCTTCTCTCTCTATCTTCCTCGAGACCATCTCTGTTTCAACTTCCGAGGTTATTTAGCTATTGATCTCTGGGTCTCTTTGTCTCTTTATCCTCCAACCTAGGCTATCCATATTTCGGCCGCTCTCAGGGACGTTTTAAACTCTTCCCACCTTTTCCATTTTTCCTCAAAGGCGCCCATTTTCATACCCTCACTGTATCTTAAGTATTCTAGGTTATGTATTTCATTGACTTTCTCTAACCATTCCTTCATAGCGGGTCTTTCTGTTTTTCTCCAGTATTTGGGTATCAGGCTTTTGGCCGCGTCCAAAAGGTGCGGCAGTAACGTTCTCAGATAGGCTTTATTAGGCATTTCACTCAGGTGGAATAGACAAACCCAGGGGTCATCTGGGGTATTGATCCCTGTAATGTCTTTAATAAAACCCCTCACCTCTGTCCAGAATATTTTTATTATCGGGCATTGCCACCAGATATGGGTCATTGATCCCGACTCCTTACATCCCCTCCAGCAATATTGTGGGGGTCCGTTCGAGAATTTGTTCAGGCGATCTGGAGTCAAGTACATCCTGGTTAGACATCTATAGTTTAACTCCAGGATTTTACTATTGACTGACGTGGCTGTTACTCTGTTTAGAATCAATGACCCTTCTGGAGGAGTAAGCTCCCTCCCCAGCTCCTTCTCCCACTTCTTTATAAAAGAGGGGGTATCCGTGTTCCCTAATCCTATCAGTATTCTATATGTCTGGGAGAACCCCCCCTTCCTGTCTTTATCCAGGCACATTTTCTCTAGTGGGCGAAGGTTTCCCTTTGATCTAATTGGTTTTGGGAGGGATCTGATAAACTGACTCAGTTGGCTGTATCGCCAGGTGTTTATTACCAGCAAAGTTTCTTTTTCTTTTAATTCCTGATATGTGCATATTTTGTTCTGTTGCATGACATCCTTTAACTGTATGTTTTCATCTAATAGCCATCTCCCAAACCACTCCCCTCTCCCTGGTGCAAAGTATGCTGAGTCCTTAAGTGACATTAAAGGGGAATTGTATCCCCAGTGCTCCCCCTTGTGAACCTTATCCCATATCTTTAGTGCGTGTTTGGTGATCTCGTGCGTTTCAGTGCGGAGTTCTCTTAAGTGTGGGGGTATCCAAATTATTCTGTTCAACCCAGCATTACTAATCTCCCTCTCCATTTTCACCCAGTGTTTGTCTGCTTTATTTTTTGCCCAATCAATTACTCTAGCTAAAGCTATAGCTTCATAGTATTTACACACGTCTGGTGCTCCCCACCCCCCTTGGCCCTTCGCTTTTGTCAATTGTGTAAATTTTAAACGTGGTGCTTTTCCTCTCCAGATGAACCTAAGAAAAATTGATTGCAGTTTTCTTAAATATGCCTGTGGAAGTGCCACTGGCAGCATTTGCATTACGTAGGTGATTTTTGGCAATACAACCATTTTATATATATTTATTCTCCCTCCCCAAGATAATTGTCCTAGGTGAATTCTACTGAGTTCTTGCTTAATCTTGTTAAGAATTGGTATGAAGTTGGCGTGGAAAAGTGTCTCGTTTGAGGTTGTAATCTTAATCCCTAGGTAGTTTAGCTCCTTTTGCCCCCATAGAAAGGGGAAGTGCTTCTGATATGAGTGATCTCTGGGTTTACTGGTGTTAAAGGTTAGTGTCTCCGATTTGTTTGGGTTTATTTTAAAATTAGAAAGCTTGCCATATTCTAGCAGTATTGACATTATATTCGGGAGGGATATCTTTGGGCGCGATATGTATAAGAGGATATCATCCGCAAATGCGGCTAGTTTGTATTGATCTTTTCCTATCGTTACCCCACTAATATCCGGGCACCGCCTGATCTTTTCTAGTAGGGGCTGTAAGGCTAATACGAACAAGACAGGGGAGAGCGGACACCCCTGTCTTGTCCCATTATACATATCGAACGGCTCTGAAAGGACTCCGTTTGTTCTTACTCTGGCAGTGGGTCCAGAGTACAGTGCCCCTATTCTTCTACGTATCTTGATCCCGAAGCCCATCTCCTCTAATGTGCCCATCATGAAGTCCCAGTATACCCTATCAAACGCTTTTTCGGCGTCTATTGACAGGAGTAGACTTGGGACTCCGCTTTTCTTCAGCTGCTGCACCGTCAGGAGGGTCTTGATACTATTATCCCTGCCTTGTCGGCCTGACACGAACCCGACCTGATCTGGATGCACTATCCTTTCTATTATGGGTTTTAGTCTATCTGCGATTACTTTAGCATAAATTTTCGTGTCTACATTTAGGAGAGAGATCGGCCTGTAGCTTGAGCATACTGTATTGTCTTTACCTTCCTTTGGGATGACTGCTATTATGGCTTCTAAAGCTTCCTTTCTCATTTCTCCTTTTTCCCCAGCTTCATTCATATAGGAGCACATTTTTGGTATTAGGAGATCCTGGTATTTTTTGTAGTAAAGCACCGTCAGTCCATCCGGACCTGGGCTTTTTCCCATTTGCAACCCTTTGAGCGCTTTCCTCACTTCAAGTTCCGTGTATGGGGCTTCCAAAGTTACTTGTTCACTTTCTGAAAGATTAGACAGGCCACTATCTTCTAAATATTTTTTAATTTTCCCTTGCTTTTCTACCCTCTCTTCAGTGCTAATTTTTTTATTTATGGCATACAGTCCCCCGTAGAACTCCTGGAAAGTCCTAGCAATGTCTTTATCTTTATAGGCCATCTCGCCTAGTTTAGTTCTTATTTTATCGATATAATTATTATTTTTCTTTTTACTTAGGACCCTAGCCAGGAGCCTCCCGGGTCTGTTGCCTCCTATATATCTTTCTTTCTTTACCCGGTTATATACCTTGCGGTTGTCTATTTCTATGAGCTCTCGCATGGCCTCTCTTTTTTTGTGTAATTCTACCAATATCTCCTTTTCTCCCGTTTGCTTATGTCGTTGTTCCAGCTCCTGAATACTTTTCTGTATAGCTGATCTTTCCCTGGCCTCCTTTTTCTTCCTTTCTGAGCCAGCTTTTATTAAGATGCCTCTAATGAAAACTTTATGGGCCTCCCATACTACAGCTTTTGGAGTTTCCTCGACCGAATTAGTTTTAAAGTAGAATTCTAGTCCTTCCTTAATGCGCTGGTCTATATCTCTGTCATGCAGTAAATCCTTGTTTAGTCTCCAGTTATTGGAAGGCTGGCTTCCTTTAACTGATTTCCACAGAAGACTCACTGGCGCATGGTCGGAAAATGTGATCGATCCTATTCTTGTGGCTTCTACCTCGTCTACATACCTGTGTTCCACCAGGAAAAAATCTAACCTAGAGTACGTCGAGTGTACGTGGGAGTAGTAGGAATAATCTCTATTATTCGGGTGCTGCAACCTCCAAATGTCTAACAGTTGGTATTGGTGCAGCTTCCTTTTGAGTTTATTCATCCATATCCCTCCGGTCCCTCGGACACACGACGTACTGTCTTTCCCTGGGTCAAGACATATATTAAAATCTCCCGCAATGATGGTCCTCCCCCTTTTAAAGCTTTCCAGTTTAGAAAGAATGCCCATTAGGTACCCCCCGGGGTTGGTGTTTGGGCAGTAGATGTTTGCCAGCGTGCATTCTACCCCATTAAGTTTGCCCCTGAGGAATATATACCGTCCCTCCGGGTCAATCATTCTTTCATCTAGACCAAACCTAATGTTTTTAGCAAAGCCTATCGCTACACCTTTTGAACTCTTGACTGGGGTATCCCCGTATTCCCAGTTTGGGAAGTCCCTTGAGCGTATTCTTTGATTCCTACCCACGAGAAAGTGCGTCTCCTGCAGGAAGACTACCTCTGCCTTGAGGAGCCTCAACTCCCCTACTATGTTTCCACGCTTCACAGGAGAGTTGATACCCCTCACGTTGTATGAGATTAAGTTTATCCCGGCCATCCTGTTGACGCACCTCCTCGTAGGCTGAATCTCTTTTTTTTTAAATCTGGAGAGCGGGGAGCAGTGTCACGCTTATCGGTCATACCCTCGCCCCTCTCCCCCTCCCGCCCCTGTCCCTCCCTCACCCCCACCCTATCATCCCCCCCGCCTCCCCCCTCCCTCCCACCCCCTTGGGGTAACGGACCTTCTCTTGGCCCTTTTAACCGTGGCCCCACTAACTCCTCCTAGCCCCCCGGTTTTCCCCCTTGAGGTTGAGCTCGGGGGTACCATTCCTGGATCTGCCCACTTTCACCGGAGTACCCGACTCCCGCTCCCTCTCACCGCCCCCCCCAGAACCCGCACCCACCCACCCCCCCCCCTGCCTTTCCCACACCCCCTCTTTTTTTTTTTTTTTTCCTTTTCCTTTCCTCCTCCTTTCTTTCTTCATCCCTCCTTTCTCTTTTTTCTTTTTATTTGTGAGCATATACAATCTTGTGTCTCCTGTTTACGGTCGCCTCATATTGGTAACTGGCTTCCAGGCAGGTATCCCCACCCTGTTCTCTTGAGTTTCGGATTTTTCCCACCACCCCGGAATTTCAACCAGTGGCACTTCCAAGCGTTGGCAAAATTTTTGTGTCTCTTCTGGGAATCTAAGTGTCGCAGAGCGGCCCTCCTTGTGTCCAATCAGACATGCTGGGAAGCCCCATGAATATTGGACATCATTTGCTTTGAGATGGGCTAGAAGTGGCTTGAGAGTTCTTCTCCTAGCTAGAGTCTCTGCTGATAGATCTGGGAAGATCTGGAGGTTTTCCTCTCCGTATTTCACTTGTTGATTTGTTCTTATGCTTGATTTGATCTTTTCCTTGTCTTGGAAATTGTGAAATCGGACAATTACATCTCGTGGGGCATCTCCCCTGATCTCTACTGGCTTCCTTACCCTGTGGGCCCGATCTAACTTGATCTTCGGTCTATTTTCAGTTGGATCCAGGCGATCTCCAAAAATTTGATCTATTATTTCTTGGAGGTTTTCTTTCCCCCCTTCCTTCTCGGGCAGACCTCTTATCCGCAGGTTCTTCCTCCTGTTACGGTTCTCCTGGTCTTCCAATCTGTACCGGAGGTTCCTTTGTTCTCTTTGGATTTCTTCGATTTGCTGTTTAAGGACGTTTATCTCCGTTCCCTGGGTATCTGTTGTTGTTTCCAACTCTTCCACTCTTTTTAGTGTATGGCCCATGTCCTGTCGGATTGCTCCGATCTCACTTTTAATAATTGCTTCTAGTCTTGCGAACATTTCTACCATCTCCCTTTTTGTTGCTATTTGATTGTCTTCCTGGGGGGTCACAGCGATCTCTTCCCTTGTCTCCATACTTAAAGTATTGGTATCTGTCTCCGCCAGCTGTCTTCGTGTACTGACTTTGGATAAGGGTTCAGGGGTTTTGCATTTGGGACCGCCAGCCTTCCCTGGGCTCCCTTTATTCCCATCTTGGACCATATATTTCCTTATAGCGTCTGGGCTCACGCTTGTTCTATTACAGCGGCCGTATTGGCCGCTGCCGCTTTCCCTCCCCTTCCCTTCATTATACTGTAGGCCCTGGGGGTCCTGTGGGGTAAATGTAGGTATCCTGCTGATGTAATCCCCTGCGAGCTGATATAATATATATTCTACCCTTCTCCAGTACACCTTGCAGTCCCCGAGGGGTTGCTTTCTTCTGGGGTCCCTGCCTCCTTAGGTCGGGTACTTTCCGTATACCCTTACTATAATTTTACGCCTAGAGAGGAGAGAGCAGCAGACCCCTGCAAACCCCAGAAGAAGTAGATGAGGGAGGCGGGAATGATCAAGTGGTCAAGTGGAATGATCAAGTGGAAAGGGGGGGCAACCCCCCGGCCTGGTGACCCTCCAGTAAGCAATTCTACAAGTCTTGCCGGTCAGCTGCCTTCAGCTACTACAATCTTAGCAAGTCCCGTTCTCAATTATCTTCAGGGGTGCGTTTTATGTAAAAGCTAACCGCACTAAACTGACACAAAATTGCAAAACGTATATACTTTTAAACTGCCTGGGACTGATTAGATTACAGCTTATGAGAGCCCGTTCTATCAAACATATCCGTCGTATCTTACATATGGCTGTAAAGCTAACTACACATGGTTTTTTTTTTTTTTTTTTGCTGATTGCGATCAATGTGCGTCATGAAAAAGTATTAGCCTTCAACAGTAGAGGTAGTTTGTGTTTGCATATTAACACCGTTATAAGATTACCTTACAAGATTTTGATCATTGGTTCCCAGTCCCCTGCAGAGAAGGGGGATCTCACGAGTTGTTTGAGATAGGAAGGAAAGCACTTACCCCCTCCGTCATATTCAAACGGTCTTACCGAGCTCCTCTTTTTTTTTTTTTTTTTTTTTTTCTTGTGTCAGCTGTTTCTACGAGCGGTGTAGCCCTTCAGTTCGGATCCCTCCCAGCTTGGCTGCCGTCCGCTTCCTTTGCCTCCCGGCGTGTCAGCGCTTGCCCGAGGTGTTTTTTTTGGTGCGGCTGGGGGGTTCGTGTCCAATATCCTGTGGGGGGTTAGCGGAGCTTCTGCGGGACGGCGAGGTCGTCGGCCCCGGATCTCCCGGCTCCAGGGGGGGGGGTGTTGGGGGCGCTGGGGGCGGGGGGGCGGTCGAGTCTACCGAGGGGACAGGGTTGCTCTCAGCCACAAGCCGGAGCTGGAGGAGGAGACGTCCGGCATCCCGGGATCAGCAGCCGGTCCAGTCAGCCACCCACATCCGGCTCCTCCCTCACCCTCCATGTAGCTCTGTAAACCACTTTGTTAAATCAGAAATTAGTGATCAATAATAACATCTAGTTAACATCATTCATTTTTGGACAAGAAAGATGTTGAACAATGCTATACCTGGCTCAAGCTGGGCTCCTCCACATCTTCCTGGGTTGAAGGACCAGTTTGTACTTTGGAACCCTCAGCTGAGGTGGAAGGAAGAGTGGAAGGAAGGGTTGAGAGTGATGGTCTGATTTCAGTCTGGTCTGAAAAAAAAATGCAGTCTGTCATAGTACCAGAGCCTGGAGACATATACGTCATCTGCTGCTGCTCCTGATCTCATGGAATCCTGGACCTTTTTGTGCTCCTTATTATATGTGCTCCTCAGGCCACCAATTTTGCACTTCAAATAGGGGATGGTTGCTGTGGGAATCACCGGCTTCACCAATTCAGCAATTGATCCAGCGCTACCTTCCTCTATATTTTATTATTATAAAAAGGGTGTTTCACCTGCCACAGACAGGCAGCTCTCTGTATTTATCAATGAAGCTAGGGAGGAAGTCGTGATCGTTGAATCTAACCATTTTATCTGCAAAACACAAGGCAAACCCTAATGTCAGGCTAAACTCTCCTAATCTTGTCCCAATATAGGCCTCAATCTATAAGCAGTATACGCCACTGATGCCCCAAGTTAAAATTGTACCTTCGATAGCATGATCAGCGCTTACGCTACTCCATCCTCTACTCACAGATCGTATGTATGACGCACGCGTGGTACCCTTTATATACACTGCGCATGTGTGAAACTCCGTCCGCCCCTGACCTTCTTTCTAGTATATTCCTCGCCCCTTCTCTTTTGGCGCAGTGGGAGAGCACATGGTGGAGAGACAGCAGGTGCATGCAGAGGAGAGCAACAACGACGAAAGCCCAGAGCCACAAACATCAAGATCCAGGAGGATATTTAAGGCCTCAAATATGGCCTTTGTAGAGATGGTGGAGATGGTGGACATCTTGAAGAGGGCCGACTATGATGGGATGCATGGACCTTACCCAGACCCAAATGTGAGAAAGGCCAGGATCATGGCTAAAGTTGTGAAAAGTCTACACAGGAATTTTGGGGTATGACGATCCAAGGATCAACTGAGGAAACGATGGTCAGACTTCATATTGAGGAAAAAAAGTAAGTATTTGTTGTGTGTTCCTCTTATTATTATTACTTTCGTGCTGGTCCATGTGGTTTTATTTACCGTTGTACAGTTTAAAATGGCAAGTTTCAGGTTTGTGGGCACAGTAATCGTTCGTAGTAAACATCATTCATTCGCCCACTAATACGATGTTTTTGGCAGATGCAGGTTAACTACATTTGTTCATGCCTATTTGTATTAAAAGAAGTTTGTTGTCTAGATGGGTTTGTAACTAGAATGAAATGCAAACTCGATTCAGTGTAAGGTGAGGACACTCAGCAGCTGTTTACACATCTGGACGCAGGAGCACTAGTGTGGGACACCAGAACACCCTTTTTAGGGTGTCCCACACAGGTGCTCCAGTGGATACTAGGAGTCTCTGTTTGTGTGATACTTTACCAAAAAAGGTAAGTATTCCAGCTTTAAGAAAGGGAAAAAATCATGTCTTCAGCTTGGAACTCTGCCAAAACAGACAATTGTATGAAACTTCCAAGCAATGTTTCATATTCCTATTTCTTGCCTCAAATATCTGTGTGCTAAGTATACCTTTTTTTTAAATTCACATAGAGGAGAAAAGACTCGGGACATCTGAGGACACCAGGGATCCCCAACCTCCTAAAGAAGGGAAAATCCCCACACCACAACCTGAGGATGTGAAGGAAGGAGAGGTTCATGAAGTGGTTGAAATAGTGACCACAACAGGTGAATGTCTGAGACCACAGCTTCAGGTAACAGATGTAAGCCTGCATATTTATAATACATGTTGTGTTTTTTTATTTTAGGTGATGTGGATGTTGTGGAAGAAGAAACTAATTTTATCAGTGCAAGTGCACAGATCCTCATCAGGGAGATCATGGTGTGCAATTGTAATTTAGAAAATATAAAGGAAAACATCAATGATGTTCAAAACAAAATGAAGAACATCATTGATGTTTTAGGCAGAATCTAAAACACACAAAAATTGTACCATTTTGTCGTGAAATTTGTAATTTTAAATCCAGTTTTAAACTAGTTTAAAAGCCAAATTTTGAAGATGCACACAGTGTGTCAACTGCCATCACGGGATATCAAGGTATGCGTTTTGTGGGTACAACCCCTTCCTCGCAACTCAAGTAGGTGAGAGGAAGGGGTTGCACCCCCCGAAACACGTCCATTGATCCCCCATGATGGTAGCTAGCACATGTTGACATTAGGCATGGGATCAGGAGGGAAATCCACATTTTGACTCCCATTTTGTGTGCGTCTTGAAAATGTGGCTTTTACAGGGGTGACATCACCCCATCTGATGAAGGCAAGATCAACACAGTTTTAACATACTAATGTCTGATATTGCCTTCACTTTTTCAAAGTTGAACTTTGTAGGTTCCTGAGTGTTGTATATTATGGTTTTAAACATGCCTGTTTAACCAAAAAAAAAAGGATATTTATAATGCCAAACATAAAAATGTTATACACCAAAGATGTTGATTTGTCCAAAAACCCTTTTCTAATGCACATGTGAATGTGCTTTGAGTAAAATGTCTTATACTCAACAATGTGTGGCTTCTTCTTTCAATACCAGTTTTTGGAGTAAGTTGGTGTTTACAGTGACAATGGGGGTTATTTACTAAAGGCAAATCCACTTTGCACTACAAGTGCACTTTCAGTGCACTTTCAAGTGCACTTGTAGTGCAAAGTGGATTCGCCTTTAGTAACCAACCCACACAGGGCCCCAATCATGTAATTTTAGGGACTCCAAACAATCAATTCATGGTGCTGAAAAGGATGATTATTTTTATCATTAACGCATTACATACATTAACAACAAAAACAATGTTTGTGTGTAGCAGACCAGTCTGTTGCAGTTACAAATGTGAGAGAGACTGGTTATGGGACTATTCCCTGTGAAGTGGGAATAAGTCCAGTGGAAAAAATTGTTTTCAGAGATTTGCTGCAAATGAATACCTTGTGTAGTAGCAAAGCCCAGTTTGAAGCTGAACCTGCAGCAAGCTTGAGGACTGACGGATTTCCCATGAGGTTCTAGGATATTCCGGGTTCCAGTCACGGAGGATCCCCAAGGTTCCATCCTGGTCCATAAGCCTGTTTGACTCACAGAACTTACGTTCTTCTGAGTTCAAACCATCCGGTAAGCCTACATCTACCTTGGTGGTGGCCTAATCACATTGGACATTGTGGATTTCTGATAATTTAATGGACTTATTAATTTATTTACTTTGCACCAATTTTTATTTTTTAGTTTTCAGTCACTTATATGGTTTATATCACATGTGGTATTTCTATGATTCATGTATATTTGTTTAGTCATTATGGTTTGCTGATTTACCTAATTTGATCTACTAAGATTTTTTGATTCATTTTTCTATGTTAATGGCAGGGTTATGTTAATCAACCCAAACACTTTAGCGCTTCGCTTATATACCTCCACAACACAGCTGAAGAAGAGATTGTCACCTCATGTCTCAAATAAATTACATTTGCACTATTGAAGAAAATGTCCAAAAAGAATATCCCATTGGAGAACCTAGGAGACAGCTAAAAGAAACACAAGCAGTAAATCAAATGAAATATTACTTCATTTTAAACTAAAATTTTATTTTAAAAATGTTTTATACATTTGCTGGCATATCAAAGGCCTACCTACCCGCAAAGTACTCCAGATATTTTTGTCTGACTTCACAGGCGCTTTGGGGGGGGGGGCAAGCCAGAACGGCCAGCTTCATGTGCCATCAGGGTTACTTGATCTGGAAATCCGGCCTCAGGCCCAACTGAGGCCCCATAGTTCGTAGCATTTTTACATAGGAAATTGTGCAAAATGCAGCAGGCAAGCACTATATGGTTGAGTTTATATTCCGCCATGTATATGGGTGTTAGAAATAGGCGGAACCGGCTGGCCATTATGCCGAAAGCATTCTCCACCACTCTTCTGGCTCTGGCCAGCTGGTAGTTAAAAACCCTCTGGTCCGGGGTGAGGGTCCTCATCGGAAATTGCCTCATCAGATGGTCTCCCAGCCCAAACGCTTCATCAGCGACGAACACAAACGGAAGACCAGCCACATTGTCTTCCGAAGGTGGCAAGCCCAAGCCACCATTCTGGAGCCGTCTGTAGAACTCCGGCTGGGTGATGACTCCACCATCCGACATTCGGCCATTCTTCCCCACGTCCACATACAGGAACTCGTATGTCGCCGACACCACCGCCAACATCACTATACTATTAAACCCCTTGTAATTATAATAGTATGACTCCGAGTTGGGGGGTGGGACTATGTGGACGTGTTTCCTATTGATTGCCCCTCCGCAGTTGGGAAAGTCCCCCCACCGCTGGGCAAAATGGGATGCCACAGATTGCCATTCCTGTGGGGTTGAAGGAAACTGTGGAGTCAAATATGAAAAAAAAATAGTACTTTTGCACATAAACATTGTAAGCAGATTAGACACAAACATCTTGGCCAATATCAGTATAACATTTATTTTAAGGAGTATTTAAAGTCAAAAGTATAAGGTCCACTTATCAGATTCCTCACCCCCTCTGATGGCCCATTGTAAACATTTTATGCTGGGGGGGAGATGTTTTGGACAGGTAACCATCTCCACTTCATTGAGAGCTGAATGCATAAATAATGTGTGTTACTTTGGCCAGCCCCTCCTTACTTACACTATTGGCAGCCAACTGGGCAGGTAATAAGTGTCATAATACAAAAATATGAATACACACTGTCCAAATTGAAGCACTTTTTCTGCAATTACCTATCAAGATAATAGGAGAACAAAACTTTAAACAGTACCATTTGAAAGTATTCAGGCAGGCCTTTGCACTACATGCTTTGGTGAATTCATCCATAAATATGAACACAAAAGAGGTAGGTATAGTGTGTATGGGTTTGGCAAAGTCAGCAGATAGAGGATTGGTATCAGTTGACTTAGCGGTTGGGGGGAGGGAGGGTTCCAAATGAGTTTGGGGCCCCCCCAAAAAAAAGCCTCTTGCGCTCTGCCTGAATTTAAGGACAACAATAACATTTGAACACATTTTAGGGGGTGTTTAGGGTAAAACCCTACAATGGAGCTGACAAAATACATTGTTAAGTTACTAGGCTAGGTGTGTATGGGCCCAGGATAGCATGGTGGGGAGGTTAGTGAAGGCAAATATGCATGAAGGACAAAAAATGAACTTTGAAAGCTTCCAGCATGCATGAGGACAAAGACGACATTCACAGCATATTACAATCATGGTAATAGCAGTAAGAAGGGTCGCTGGTTCGAATCCCAACCACGACACTACCTGTCTGGAGTTTGCATGTTCTCCCTGTGCCTGCGTGGGTTTCCTCCGGGTACTCCGGTTTCCTCCCACACTCCAAAGACATGCTGGTAGGTTAATTGGATCCTGTCTAAAATTGTCCCTAGTATGTATGAATGTGAGTTAAGGACCTTAGATTGTAAGCTCCTTGAGGGTAGGGACTGATGTGAATGTACAATGTATATGTAAAGCGCTGCGTAAATTGCCGGCGCTATATAAGTACCTGAAATAAATAAATAAATAAATAATTAGGGAATGATGAAAGAAATACAATACATTAGCACTCTCACCTAGCAGTAAGAAGGGTCGCTGGTTCGAATCCCAACCACGACACTACCTGTCTGGAGTTTGCATGTTCTCCCTGTGCCTGCGTGGGTTTCCTCCGGGTACTCCGGTTTCCTCCCACACTCCAAAGACATGCTGGTAGGTTAATTGGATCCTGTCTAAAATTGTCCCTAGTATGTATGAATGTGAGTTAAGGACCTTAGATTGTAAGCTCCTTGAGGGTAGGGACTGATGTGAATGTACAATGTATATGTAAAGCGCTGCGTAAATTGCCGGCGCTATATAAGTACCTGAAATAAATAAATAAATAAATAATTAGGGAATGATGAAAGAAATACAATACATTAGAAAACTTTACATACATAGAATGTGATGTTAAAGGAGAAAACCTACCTTAATATAAACCTTCTGCAGGACCTGAATGATGGCAGAATAGGTCTCTGGAATAATGATCCCCAGAGCCTGGGGGGAGATGCCCGTCGAGAACTTGATGTCCTGCAGACTTCTTCCCATCGCCAAGTACCGCAACATGGCGACGAGCCTCTGCTCGGGAGTGATGGCTTGCCACATGCAGGTGTCCTGTTTGGTAATATAGGGGGACAGCAAAGCCAACAGACGGTGAAAAACGGGGTCCGTTATCCGGAGATAATTCCTGAAATCATCAGGATTATTCTCCTGGATCTCCCAACAAAGGCATGAGCGAGAATTGGTCACGCTGGAGCAACCAATTCTTCGTCCATGAACTCCTCCTTGCCCTGTTCATGGACTGGGCTTGGGTCAAAGTAAGAACCCCAACACCAAGCCCCTGCATAGCACGTACTCTATGACGAGTACGTAACCGCAACATGGCTTCAAAACGGTCGGCTGCTCAGAACGAACTAACAGAACACACTGAAAATCAGAAAGGCCTGAGAAGAGCAAGC
This sequence comes from Aquarana catesbeiana, assembly GCF_042186555.1. Taxonomy (NCBI): domain Eukaryota; kingdom Metazoa; phylum Chordata; class Amphibia; order Anura; family Ranidae; genus Aquarana; species Aquarana catesbeiana. Next base: position 171,927,825 of record NC_133327.1, on the reverse strand, counting down.
TGAAAATCAGAAACGAGCAGACAAGGACGCACTGAAAAACAGATACGAACTGACTACACGCACTGAAAAACAGATACGAACCCACAAGAACAAACTGAAGAGCAGTAACAAACTGAAAAGCATGAGGCTGAAAAGGGAGAATCGTCTCTCACCAAACTTCTACTAACACGAGATAAACATGAGATTAGCAGAAGGAGCCCAAAGGGTGGCCCACTGGCTATTGAACCTCCTTTTTATAGTGTTGTTGTACGTGTTGTATGTCAGCGCGTTCTTGGCGATCGGAATTTCCGACAACATTTGTGCGACCATGTGTATGCAAGACAAGTTTCAGCCAACATCCGTCGGAAAAAAATCCACGGTTTTGTTGTCGGAAATTCCGACCGTCTGTACGTGGCATTACTCTTACCTGTCACTGGAGGTGCATAGCATTTCTGGTGCTGGTAAAAAGGACTTGAGCATAAAAAATGAGGATTTGCTATATTACAGGGAACATTTGAATATGTTAATGGAGCCGAATCAGTACCCTAAAAATCTACCTTTTGTTTGGATTCCAAAAATTCCAAAAATAAGCAGTGTACTGCCTCATATGTTGGGGCGTCTGGGCACTCCTGTGCCTATAGCACTATAGTTGTATATCTGCAGTGTGAGATCTAAGGCACTGCTGCGCCTGACTCTTAGTCTCAGGAGATTTGGAATGGGATTTTGTAATGTCAGTGGTGTGCTGCTCATAGTTCTCTTACTGACTCGAAGAAGCAAAACCCAACCTCTACTTCTGTCTTAGACAGAAACACAGTGCAGAATAAGACATAATAAGGCATGGACATAATTCTTTACTGCCCAGTAGTGATACATAGGAATCTCTGAACCCAATCATAACAAACGCATATACAGTTCTCCTAACCCTACCCCTATAGTAGTCAAATATACAGAATTTGCGCCAGTGTGCACAATGCATAATGTCTGTTACCAGGAAGGTCTCAGTGCAGGAGTTTAGGGAGATTCAAAATGTCAAGGGACTTTACAGTCACTGTGAAAACTTAAGCAGGCCATACATGAGTGGAAGAATGAATGAAGATTCAGGTCAATAGACCGACTGTTCGATTTTCGCATAACTAGTGTGCTCAGAGCAATAGGCGATTTTCGTGCTGCTATCGAAACTGACTGACTGAACATGCTGGACATTTTTTTAAGAACATATGATTTTCTAATTGTTAATGGGGGATTTGTTAGGGGGGAAAATGCCTTAATACCTCTGCTGTAACCAAATAAACCTGTGCATCTTGTGCTAGTGATACTTCCTGTAATAATTGTAAAAGATCTTTACTGTCTTTTAAATAAGCCCTAGTGGACAAAACACTAGGTCAGGGGTCAGCAATCTACGACTCGCAGGCCGCACCCTGCCTGCCCCCGCTAAATGTCTGGCCCATCAGTGCACGTGATAAAATCATGTGCACCCGGCCCGCAGACATTTTAACATTGGTCGCCTTTCTTGGGATAATAACCGATGCAGCTGTTATCCCTAGCAGTGGGATGTCTCCCCCCTCCTGCCACCTTCCGTGTCTTGCCAGGGCTCTCCCGTCTCACCGGGAGGCCCGAGCCACCAGCTGGCACATCCGCCGGCTGGCCAGAGACCCGAATGAAGCCACAATTGGTCCCTCCATAATGGGTAGCCCATTACTGTCACAAGGGATGTTTACAGTCCTTCTGACAGCAATAAAAGTGATCAGATCTTTTTTTTAAAGGGACAGTGTAAAAATAAAAAAATGAAAACAAAGAAAAATAATAATTTTAAAGCAGCTCATCCCTCTGTGCTCACGAGCAGAAGCGAACGCATGCGTAATTCGCAACCGCAACTGTGAACAGTGTTCAAACCACACATGTGAAGTATCGCCACGATCGTTAGAGCGAGAGCAATAATTCTACTACCAGACCTCTTCTGTAACTCTAAACTGGTAACCTGTAGAAAAGCGTAGTTTGTCGCTATTCCACAAGTGTGCGCAATTTTAAAGCATAACATGGGGGGTTGTGTAATATGAGGGGGGGTTGCGTGATGTGCAGGGGGGTTGTGTAATATGCAGGGGGGCTGTGTAATGTAAAGGGGTCCAGAGGTGCGGGGCTGTGTAATGTAAAGGGGTCCAGATTATTATCTTCATTTATTAGCAGGTGAATGAGGCCCTCCATGCATTCAATTATATTGAATCTGGCCTTTAAGTGGAAAAAGGTTGCTGACCCCTGCACTAGGTTGAAGGAAGATATCAAGATATCCACCCAGTCTTGCTAAAAGAGAACCTATTCTATTAACATAAGTCAAATGCGGTGGGTTGCAAGCATTTATTAATTTTTGGAAGACTATATAATATTGGAATCCGAGATGTAATAGGGGTTAGGAATTTAATTTCTTTTTCATAATTACTCCCATACAATAACCCTCAGTGACTTAAGGCTTGAGTTCTTTCCTGCACTCCATAGTATGATCTATTACTAGTTTACTATAGATATTTCTATTGGATAATAATTGCTCCAATCCCTCATACTTAGCACTGACTACTGACAATAGCACATGCTTAAACAAAACCTTATAATTGACATTGTATCACGGAATGTGTTGGTGCAGTTATTTGGATATGCTTACCATCTATGCCTCTACAATTTGGAAATTTCCATATATCTTCCTTGGCGGCATATTCCATTCCTGTGAGCTGCTGGAAACTGAAAAAAAAAAAAAAAAATTTAAGCTATATATTTATATACAACATCTAACAATTCTTTGTTTGCCTATTCCCTAAGAAACACAAAGCCCAGAGACACGGCAATGATTTGTTGTATCATCAGCAACAACACAGAGGGAAAAAAAGAAAATCCAATGAATACGTTGTACATTGTACAATGTATACAGCTAGTTTGGTGATGGATCAGCTGCACTAAAACATCAAGAAGATTAATGCAATGTCTTTGCTGCCCTTATTGCACACAAGCTGTGCAGGTTGTCCACTCAACAACAGGACATAATTGATCCATTCATTTATAAAATTATAAATATAGGACAAAGGTACAATACACCTAACTTGTGCCAGCTACTAATGCCTGATAAGAGTTCATGGTCACAAGATTCGCATTACACAAGTTTATAGTGCATTGTTTTTTTAACACTGCTGATCTACACCTTGTTTAAAAATTGATTGTTTTGGTTCAATAAATAAGTTGTTGTTATGGAATATTACTCTTATTTTTTTACTTCTGCCACCACTTACATTGCAAATAGAGTAACAATACATGTGTGTATGTATTATTCAACATCATATATAATAATATCTAAAAGCATAACATAATAATTGAATATAGTATCTTACCCGTTACATACTTTGGTTGCAGCACCATTACTATTCCTGCACATGCTTCTGGGATTATTTTTCCCAATGACTATGCTGATATCCCCTCAGAGAACTTTAGGTCTTTGTAAGATATGCCTGTAGCCAGAAAATGTAGTGTTGCCATCAACCTTTCTTCTGCGCTGATAGCTTTGCACATCAGGGAATCATGTTTGGTAATATGTGGTTGAACAAGACTTTACAGCAGGTTAAATGACTACTCAGTCATCTTTAAATTATTCCTAAAGTCTTCTGGATTGTTTTCCTTCAAGTTGGTCAATAGGTTCACATGTAAGAATTATTCTAATTAAAGGAGCTAGTCTTTACACCAACTCTGCTCTTTCTTCTATTTTTGCTCCTCTCCTCTTGCTCAGTAGCTATAATGCCCAGCATATGAGTGCAACTTTCTTCTTCCTGTTGGATTTCTTGAACTCCAACCTTTGTTCTTGTAAGAACTGTGCCAAAAAGAATAAAGTCAGCCATAGACAGTTTGAACCTTGGCCGGTTTAGCACACACCGACTGAGATTCGAACCATGTACGGCAGACTGATTTACCCAAGTTGATCGATCGAGGTACAACCAACCTGTCAAATTTTTCATGTGATTATTGGCAGCAGCTATAGATGTTAGCAATAATGACTGCATGTTCTTCTAGCAGGGACAACTCCCCCCCCCCCCCCGCCCCCTGTAGGGAGAACACAATAGCTGCGCGGGAGGGATTGCCCTATCAACACTGACTGTTTTCTTTCCTGATTTTCTTTCCTGCAACCTCTGTGTGACACTATATAAATAATTGTTCTCTAGGTATCTATTATTCTTGTAAAGACTTCTTATGAGGCAATACTATGTTTTTGTATTGGCTGCTTGGAATTCTTTTATTTTACTTTTTGTTCACATATTATCTTATAAAAGATTTAAAAAACTTTTTAAAATCTATTTTTAATCTTCATCATTGGGTTTGCATTTCTGTGGAAAAAAACTCAAAGGAATCTGTTGGGATAGAAATAAGGGCACTAAGTTATTTTTGAAAGTGTAAGCTCCAGGGCTGTCATTAATATCCTTGCTTGACTATTTAAGCATGTGCATATCAAGAGTCTGATTTTAATTAAATCTGGCAATAGAGAATGGGAATGTAATTAGAAACAACACATGACCATCATGGCGGACTTTTCACCACTGAATTCTGGCATCTACCCACAAGCAGAATGGATGGAAACATAAAAAAATACAATTAGGGCTAGTTTACACTTGCTTCAAAACAGGGCTTTGGACAGGCTTTGTTAAAGCTCTCTGAATGCCAGTCAAAGAAACTATCACTAAATAAAATGGTTAGCTTTCAGTCCTGTTTACACCTTGCGTTTGCTTTGCTTTGCTTCAGCTTCACTTCAAAAATTATACCTCGTGTCGCTTTAGTGCTTCAAAGCATCTTCAAAGCCGCCATAGAACTCTATGACAAAGCTTGCTTGAAGCTCGCTTGAAGCACCTGTGGCTTTTGAGAGGCTTTAATTCAGCTTTAGCTTTGCTTTGTTTTCGAGAAATTGCAGGTATGAGATATCCACACACACACACAGGGCATCTGCCAAGCTTCAACAAAGCTTCAAAAGAGCATCATGGAAGCATTACTGACGCTTCACCAAAGCACCACTGAAGCTTCATCGAAGCACCACTGAAGCATCAAAAATACATCATAAAAGCATGTCGAAGCGGTAGGTGCTTTAATGCGTGTTGAAGCCAAAGCAAGTGTAAATGAGGCCTGTATATACTTTTTACAAATGAGCTTAATTACATAATAAAACTGAGGTTTCTGTAACACACACTGTGACAGACTCACCCGGGACAGAGGCTATTGGAGGGGACTGAACGCAAGCCTCTTGCCAACAGATTATGGGCCCTGGATTTTAAGGGAACAATACTCTGCAAGGTGAATTAGAAATCCAGTCTGATCTGTACTAATCAGGCTCAATCGTGTATATATGTATATATTGTATGTTGTCTCATTCTGTTGTGGACTCTTTGCTGTGGTCATTTGGGATGTGTGTCCCTGTAGAGGGAGGGGGGATTCCTCTAGCAGCCCCCCCCTGTTGATAAGACTGATTCATACTGTTGGGACACATCCTGTGAGGAGATGCTGGTGTCATCAACTCCAACTGTCTGTCTGTTGCCTGCTAGAATGTGTATTGTAAATAAGTCTAGTATGGGATCTAAGAATCATTAGATCCCCATTGTTGTTTGTGTTAATTAACTCTGCTATTGTGTGAAGAAGAGTTCGGTGTTGATTTGTGATAATGTTGATTGGGTTTTCTGAGCTACAAGACGGCCAGTCTGGCCTAAAGGTCATGACTGAGTCATCTAGGCTGTCTAAAGGGATTAGTTAATTAGCCCGTGTTAATTAGGTTTCTGGTCACAGGTGTATGTTCAGAGTAATATGAGCAGGAGGTATGCATCTCCTCTTTTACTGTATAAAAGAGCCTGTATTCCTTTCAATAAAAGAGATCCCTGTTTGAACTTACATACAGCCTGCCTGGTGTTTGTTCTGAGCTATCACAACTGGATTCGAACGGCACATAGCTGTAGTTCTAATCCCGGAGCATCGGATGACTGAACCATCAGACGTTGCGATCTGCAATCTGATTCTATAGCAGCAAAGGAGTGTCGAGAGAGTGGAACCGAATGAGCAGGGGCTCGTCACACACACCTTCAAGTTCAAATTATTATTTGAAAGCAGAATTAACACAAAATGTTGAAAAACTGCAGATAGGCAGTCTTTTTACAACAGAAGAAACCCTGGTGGTCTCTCCTGTCATAAATGCTTCTCCCTGCCTGTCAGCGATAATGTATACTGAGCTGCATATGCACAGCTCAGAATACATTTACGCCACCACTCTATGTCATGATGAAGTTACTCTTGTCTGCATGGAAAAATTGTCATCATGGCCTGGCTATTCAAGCAGTCGATCAGAACAAACTCGGAAGGAAAACCAGATGAAGATGGAAGTGCCTGGGACCAGCTGGAGCGCTGACACCACAAGCGCTAGAGGGCTTTGTTTGACAGGTAAGTCTCCCACAATGTCCTGCAGTGCAGAACACTGTAGACCTAAACCTCCTGGCCTGGGGGCCCATTAAAAAAAAAAAAAATTGTAGAGTTTACTTCTGCTTAAATTTTAATTAGCAAGCAACCTAATTACATAATAGGCAACCAGGCATATAATTATCAATCACACTTTAACCCTTTAATAGCATTAATGATCATGAATATTGTTTTTAAATAGTACAAGCTGTATAATGAACTACCTACAGCCTACACACTCACAGCACACACACGTAGTATATTGCTCACATTACTAGGGGCTATTAATGTGAATGACTTCCATGAAGAAACAGCAGGAATTAGTGAGTCACTGATGCAAGGTAAATTAAATAAGCCGTACTGTTTTGTACAGGACTGCACTAGAGTTTTCTTGTTTTTATCTGAAATGGCTTTCCTTATCAATAATGGGTGTTATGCTTCCTTAGATTCACATTATAATGAAAAATGTGTCCTAGTACTAGCTGATAAGGTGATGTGTTCCTTGAAAATACAACCTTCAAACTGCGGGATGTAATATTTTGTTCACCATGTTAAATTATTTGTAAATAATCAGAGCAATTCCTGACACAAGAAGGGATTTACCAAGGAGTATTTTTTCCATCCTGAACGCACAGGTAGAATTTTTCCTTGTCAAAAGAAGTTTATTGAGTATACAATGTTATAAAGATACATAAAGTAAGTTTACAAGGATCTATAAAGTAAGCTCATTGTTTTACAGTAGGGTTTATATAGGTAAATATCATGAAATTTCAAATATTAAACATTGGGTTCACGTAAACCTAAATTAAAGATATATATCATTTCCTTAGTTACTTTTGTAGGTATTTAAATGATTTATACCTACTATACATATTGTTTACAAGTAGAGTGTATATAGGTCAAATAAATTCTGATAATGAGCTTTAATCGTAAGGTGGAGAAAAGGAAAGAGAAAGAAGAAAAAGGGTTGAAAGGTAGAGGTATGGTCCACAAGGTTGTCCCGCTCGTCAGTTTATTATTCTTTTTAGTTCTCTTTGAAGCCTTAGAATGGGTGTCTCTGTAAATCATTTAATCTGTTACCATGGCAACAGGACAGAGTCATTGAAGTTTGACAGGAACTGTTGTTTTATCCAAGGATGCCAAAGTTTTTCAAATTTTGGAATTTGATTTTGATCGATGGCTACCATCTTAGCATGGGACATTGTATTATTCATTCTGTGAATTGTTTCTGCTAGTACCAATGTAGGAGATTTCCATGCCTTGGCCACTGTTTGTTTTGCAGCCGTTATTAGTTGGATCATAAGTTTGAATTGAGAGAGTGTTAACCATTCCGGTTTTAGATTAAGTAAAGTTAAATATGGATCTGGTTGTATTATTTTTTTAAATATTTTAGATGCAATCACGAAGACTTCCTTCCAGAAGGTTTGGATTACTGGGCATGTCCACCATATGTGTAAATATGTGCCTATTTCTGGGCATCCTCGAAAACAAAGAGCTGAGGTATTAGGTGAATATTTTGCCACTCTAGCGGGTACAAGGTACCAGCGAGTTAGGACTTTATAATTTGTCTCCAGTGCTAAGATGTTGGGTGAAGATGACTTAGATGTGAGCCATATGTTAGACCAGTCCGTGTCTTCTAAAGTTCGTCCCAGGTCCTCCTCCCACCTCTGAACGTAAGAGGGTCTATTAAGATTTGCTACTCCATAGAATTGATTATAAAGTGATGAAATTGTACCTTTAGCAAATGGATCTTTTGTACAGATTGATTCAAAAATGGATAATTGGGAAAATGGTGTATCCCCCTTTAGGAATGGTGTATAGAAATTTTTGATTTGGAGATATCTAAATATCTCAGAGTTTGGTAGATCATATTTTTCTCTAAGCGATGGGAATGAAAGGAATGATTTAGATGCTATGAAGTCATTTAGTGTCTGAATGCCTGATGTTGTCCAAGCTTTAAAAGAATTTGGGTAGATCCATGCCGGATAAAAGGCCGGATTTCTGATAAAAGAAAGGAGAGGATTGTGTGGAGATTGTAACTGATATTTGGTTTTTAGTTTATCCCAGAGAGATAAGAAGTGTTTAGTTATGGGATTATGAATTTTAAAGCGGTCTTTAGGATCAAGCCATAATAAATTTGATATTAATAGAGGGTCATTTTCTGAAGCCTCTATAAATACCCATAATGGGATTTCCTGTTTTGCATGGTATTTGGACAGACTGGCCAAATGTGCTGCTCTGTAGTAGTTAGTAAAATTAGGGTATCCCAGGCCTCCTTTATTTTTGGGAAGATGTAGTGTGTGTGTAGGTATACGTGGTTTAGAAGAGCCCCATATAAACGAAGTTGCTCTTTTTTGTACTATTCTCAAAAAATAGGAAGGAATTGGAATAGGGAGGACTCTGAATAGATAAAGCAATTTGGGTAGAATAGTCATTTTGATTGCATTAATCTTCCCTATCCAGGATAAAGGAAGTTGCGACCATTGTTTTATTAGATTTGTGATCTGTCTTAATACAGGAGGATAATTGGTTGAGAATAAGTCAGAATGAGATGCTGTTAAATGAATTCCAAGATATGGGATTGATTTTTCTGCCCATGTGAATGGGAGTGCAGCCCTAGCCGGGATCAATTCCATGTTTGTGAGTGAAATATTAAGCACTAGGCATTTCTTAGGATTAATCATAAGGCCGGATAGGGCTGCAAACCCATCAAGAGCTGGTATTAAGTTAGGACCAGAGACCTGTGGTGATGATAGAAAAAGTAATATATCGTCTGCAAATATACATAATTTGTGTGTAATACCTCCTACTTCAATGCCAGTTATAGTTTGGTTTGTTCTGATGTATTGGGCCATGGGTTCGAGTATAAGGGCAAATAATAAGGGAGAACAGGTAGAATTTTTCATCAAATATATTTTTCCCCTTTTTTACTGTATCTTATGTTGATAAATTCAGATGTCAGTTTTCTTCCTGCAGTTTCTCGGTTATTGGTCATTCTCTAATTTCCCTATAGTAATACACCCCCAAGTATGGGCCAACACTGACTTTTGATGCTAACCAATATCTGCTGGGATATTGAATGACTGAAACCAAAATAAAATAATATATATTAAAGTAATTCTAAAGTCTAAAATGTAACTTTAAAAAAATAACAAACAGGTTTATGCTAACCTGCTCTGTGTAATAGAATTGCACAGAGCGGCCCCAAACATCCTCTCTTTGGGTCCCCCACCAGCGCTCTTGGCTCCTCCTCTTCTTGTTGTGCCACCATAGGAAGCCACTTCCTATCGTGGAACACCTGCGTACTTGATCCCGACCCCGACCATCTGGGTCTATTGACACAGACAGCGAGCCTCCACCCCGACCCTACTCCCTCGTCACAGGATTTGACTGAAATCAGAGAGAACCAATGCCTCCAAGTCTGTGAGAGCAGGGAGAAGAGGAAACAGATACTGCAGATAGGCGCTGCACTGGATTGAGTGAGGACTCAGGTAAGTGTTAAGAGGGGTGAGGGGGCAATACTTTGACCTAAATATTTTTTACCTTAATGTAAGGAATGCATTAAGGTAGAAAATGTTTAGGCTTTAAAACCATTTTACATACTGTATACATGTACATGCAATTCTCATACAACTTTTATTGTTGTCTGCATGAGATGGATATGTCATACTTTTACCAAATGCCCCTATCTGTCACATTTGGCCATCATTTGTGTATCAAATTAGACTGTCCATGGGTAAAAGGTAGAGGTGTTGATCTGTCTAATAATTAAATATAAGTAGTGTATCAAAGTGTAGTGCTGTGGTGCCAAATTAAATAACCATAATTATTAGTGAATTATACATATAGCACATGTAGTGAAAAAATTATATGACAAAGTATATAAAATAAAGTCTCTAGTAATCTCCAAGTGTCAATCATGCGTGGTGATTAATCACAGTCCATATTGAAATGGGGCGGTCCTGATCCCCGTGTAGATAGCCAATAAGGTAGATGAAAGATGAAAATACCAATGTAATAGTACCACCACCAGAATGAATGCAGGCTTACCAGAAAGTTTGAACTCAAAAGAATATACGTTCTATGAGTCAAACGGGCTTGTATTGCCAACCGGCAATGGAGGAAGAACCTTAGAAATCAATGGTGATTGGAATCTGGAGTCCCCAAAGCCTTCATGGAAGAGTCTACACTGACACATAGGTTATCACATGGATCCCGCAGACACCGGCAGGCAAAGTCCTAACTTTACATAGTTTGTTTGGTCCAAGCTGTTCTGAACAAACTATTTCCTTTACTAACAGATGAGCCTGCTGTGATTGCTGTATAAACTGTGTGTAGCATCACCTACATACAATATACAGCACTACATTCTGGCAGTGGGATGGGGACTTCCCATCCCATTCCAGGGACAAAATCAGGTCAGGCTGAGCACTGCTTAGCTATTCATAGGAAGCCTTATATTTTATGAATGAATGCAAGGCTTCTTTTGATTGAGTGAGATGGAGATTGTTATGCCATCTGCCCGCCTCTTCACCTCAGGCAGTCAGAGGAAGCCCTGTATTTATTAAATACAAGATTTCCTATAAATGGCTAAGCAGTGCTCAGCTTAACTCAATTTTGTTACAGAAGTCCTGGTCCGGCTGCCGCAACACAGAGCGGTATACTGTATGTAGCTGATGCTACAACCTGTTTATACAGCATCTCAGAGAGTGCATTTGTTAGTGAAGAAAATACTTTGTGTGAGCCAGCTTTGCCCAAAACAAACTATTTATAGTCACAGAAAAGCTGGAGTTCTGCTTTAAAGCGGAACTAAACCCATCAATTTAAAGCGGTTGTAAACAGCTGCCTTTTTTTTCTGACCTGCAAGGTAAAGCCATAATGTGCTAGTATGCATCGCATACGAGCACATTATGTGAAACGTACCTGAAAACGAAGCATTCCAACAATGCGCTGTCATTGCTGGAGGCCACTTCCATCTTCATCTGCTTCCTTCTGGGTCTGCGGACTCCTGCTCTGTGACTGACCGGAGCCGCAATGACGTCACCTTCCATGCATTTTGCAGTAGAGCCGCCGTTTACAGCACAGGATTCTGCTGCATATACAGTATAGTGATTTTTTTTATCATTTTCTTTCCACAAATAGAGCTTTCTTTTGTTGGTATTTATTCACCGCTGGGTTTTTAATTTTTTTATAAAAAACAAAAAGAGAACCAAAATGTTGAAAACGAAAAGTTTTTCTTAGTTTCTGTCAGTAAATTTTGTAAATAAGTAATTTTTCTTCTTCGCTGATGTGCGTTGATGAGGTGATACTGATGGGCACTGATAGGCTGCACTGATGGGCCCTGATGAGGCGGCACTTATGGGCACTGATGAGGTGGTACTGATTAAGTGGCACTAATGAGGAAGCACTAATAAGCCACACTAATGGGCACTGATAGGTGGCACTGATGAGCACTGATAGGCAGCACTGCTAGATGGCACTTATGGACAATGATAGGTAGCACGCATAGGTGGCACTGAAGGACAGGCACTGATGGGCACTAAAAGGCAGCACTGGCTGGCATTACTGATGGGCATTGATTGGTGTCACTGATGGGCACTGATTGGTGGCACTGATGGGCACTGTTGGGGCTACATTGATAATCAGGGCACTGTACAGTCTCTGCTGTGAGGAGATGCCCCTGATCTGCTCTCCTTGCCTCACATTTTGCGAGTGTGAATCGAGGAGCCGAAAAACGGCACTTCTGTGTTTACATGTGATTGGCTGTGATTGGACACGCCCAGATCTGCGTCACACCATGTCCTAGGAACACGACGCGACCGCGATCGCCGCTCTGCTTGCAAGCGAGACTGGTGACACTGGGGTGACGTCATATGATGGTGCCCCAGAACGAGAGGGGATCCCGCCCACCATTATTTTACCATAGCATGCTGGGATTTCTAACTGTCGCTTTTTCTTGTGCTCCAAACTGTCAAATCATCAAATAGCTGGTGTCATAACTGATCACATGTACAGCATCATGGCAGTTGTAGATCAAGCAGAGGCTAAGATGGCAGCTTTCATGGCTGAAAAAAATAGAAGGGTTTAGTTCTGCTTTAACTACTGAACTGTACAGCTCCCACTTACAGTATCTCACAAAAGTGAGTACACCCCTCACATTTTTGTAAATATTTTATTATATCTTTTCATGTGCTACAATGTAAAATAGTGAGTGTACAGCTTGTATAACAGTGTAAATTTGCTGTTCCCTCAAAATAACTCAACACACAGCCATTAATGTCCAAACCGCTGGCAACAAAAGTGAGTACACCCCAAAGTAAAAATGTCCAAATTGGACTCAATTAGCCATTTTTTCTCCCCGGTGTCATGTGAGGCACTAGTGTTACAAGGTCTCAGGTGTGAATGGGGAGCAGGTGTGTTAAATTTGGTGTGATCGCTCTCTCATACTGGTCACTGGAAGTTCAACATGGCACCTATTGGCAAAGAACTCTCTGAGTATCTGAAAAAAAGAATTGTTGCTCTAGATGACCTAGGCTATAAGAAGATTGCCAAGACCCTGAAACTGAGCTGCGGCACGTGCCCAAGACCATGCAGCAGTTGAATAGGACAGGTTCCACTCAGAACAGGCATCGCCATGGTCGACCAAAGAAGTTGAGTGCACGTGCTAAGCATCATATTCAGAGGTTGTCTTTGAGAAATAGACGTATAAGTGCTGCCAGCATTGCTGCAGAGTTTGAAGTGGTGGGAGGTCAGCCTGTCAGTGCTCAGACCATACGCTGCACACTGCATCCCAAAAGGAAGCGTCTTCTTAAGATGATGCACAAGAAAGCCCACAAACAGTTTGCCGAAGACAAATAGACTAAGGACATGGATTACTGGAACCATGTCCTGTGGTCTGATGAGACCAAGATAAACTTTTTTGGTTCAGATAGTGTCAAGCGTGTGCGGCAGCGACCAGGTGAGGAGTACAAAGACAAGTGTGTCTTGCTTACAATCAAGCATGGTGGTGTGAGTGTCTTGGTCTGGGGCTGCATGAGTGCTTCCAGCACTGGGGAGCTAGAGTTTATTGAGGGAACCATGAATGCCAACATGTACTGTGACATGTAAATAAATTAATTAGGAAGGTCTGCACTTAGGACGCGTGTGAAGGTTGCAGCCTCCCCAAAATACCCCCCGTAAGAGGGCTCTAGAATATAGAAAGAAAGAAGATGTGAAATGTCAAATAGTGCTCTACCAAATCACTTTATAGTGGCTAAGTATTAAAAGACACAGTGTTATTGTGGAATAAATTATAACAGTTTCCATAACTGAAACCACTGACACCAGTGGTTACCTGCCAACCTAAGGAGCTACATGCGCATTACCCCTGTAGGGGTAGTAGGATCTGGTGAGTGGGGACCCTTGAGGGGGAGCACGCAAGTCACCTGTCAAAATTCTGTGATCACTAAAGTCACCTGCTACAATTCCTCTAAACACAAACAGTCACCTTCATTGGGATGAATGCACCTAAGTGTTCTTTGTACACCGTGCGATAAACTGCATCTTGGTGTAATTTTTTATTTTTTTCTGTTTTTTGGTGCGATTTTTTTGCATTTTTTTGGTTTTTCTTTTGCATCTTGGGTTTATATAACACCTTGATTTTTTTGATTGGGACACTATATGTATACACTTATATATTTTTGTATATGATGCAATAATTAATTTTGGTGTGATTTATTTTTTTTTTTTTATAACTTTTTTGTTTTTTGGTGTGATTCTTTGCATTGTTATTTGGATTTGGTTTTTGGGTTCACTCACATCCTGTATTTTGGGTTTGGACACTATACGCACTGTTACAAGCAGAGGATCACTATACTATCATGATATTCATGTCTGGATGTTTTATACACTAATTTCTAAGCCATTATATTTTTGGTGATAACTTCTCCTGTGTAGGATTGGTGTCCACACCCAGAGGGTTTTAGTACTCAGCTACTGGGGTAGGTGAGGTGTGATAACTATTACACTATCACCTTTATGGAAACTGTTTTGTTATAATTTATTCCACAATAACACTGTGTCTCTTAATACTTAGCCACTATAAAGTGATTTGGTAGAGCACTAGTTGACATATAGGTAGTGCCACTCGCCCCTTCACATCTTCTTTCATTCTATGTACTGTGACATACTGAAGCAGAGCATGATCCCCTCCCTTCAGAGACTGGGCTGCAGGGCAGTATTCCAACATGATAAGGACCCCAAACCCACCTCCAAGATGACCACTGCCTTACTAAAGAAGCTGAGGGTAAAGGTGATGGACTGACCAAGCATGTCTCCAGACCTAAACCCTATTGAGCATCAGTGGGGTATCCTCAAACGGAAGGTGGAGGAGCACAAGGTCTAACAACCACCAGCTCCGTGATGTCGTCATGGAGGAGTGGAAGAGGACTCCAGTGGCAACCTGTAAAGCTCTGGGGAACTCCATGCCCAAGAGTGTTAAGGCAGTGCTGGAAAATAATGGTGGCCACACAAAATATTGACACTTTGGGCCCAGTTTGGACATTTTCACTTACGGGTGTACTCACTTTTGTTGCCAGCGGTTTAGACATTAATGGCTGTGTGTTGAGTTATTTTGAGGGGACAGAAAATTTACACTGTTATACAAACTGTACGCTCACTACTTTACATTGTAGCAAAGCGTAATTTCTTCAGTGTTGTCACATATAAAGATAAAGATATAATAAAATATTTACAAAAATGTAAGGGGTGTACTCACTTTTGTGAGATACTGTATGTGCGCTTATCTCTGTGATTCATTACTATCTGAAGATCAGGTTGTAATGCCCTCTCCAGAAGGTTTGTCTAAACCTTAAAATCTTACAATGGCTTTCCAGAATGGTCCAGACATGGGAGGGGTAAGGCCCACAACTCATGTTTCGTGGCTCACTTACCACAACTTCTTACATTTTAAGACAGGGACTGACTCCAAGGGAGAGCTCAATTCCCAGCCTCAGCAGTACATAGGTTGGTTTGCATGGTTCCCCCATACACACACCCTTTTTTATTGCTGTTCTCATTTTGTTACAGGGTTTTCACACAGAGTAATATTTTATCCTCTCTGTCCCCAAAAGACTGAGATACTATGGACATTTCCCAACATGGGTAGTCATAGCTCCACAGTCCTCCACAGCTCCACAGTCCTTATTCTGTTTCATCCCAAAAGGGATGCTGCCATGACTCGATACCTGCGCATCACATGTGTCCTGTACTCTTCTCCCCTCATCCCTGAAGGACTCTCACATTAGGGAACTGGTCCATTCCCTAAAAGAGACAGCCACATATGACTTTCACATTCATGCTGCTATGCTCTCCTCTCTTCCATGAAGGACCCCCTTGTGAAGTAGTATATGATATCTTTATATTTATATCTTTATATATTTGTGCCAAAATAGCCACCCCACTCTTGCAGGAATCCAGCAGCCTGCCACTGTAGAGGACAAGAAAGTCCCCTGTGTGCCCAGCGTACAGCAGCAGTCATGTGAACGCTCTGCTACTCTGTACAAAGCAGTCACTGGAACACAATCCCATTCATTGCCACTGAGCAGCACACTATGGGCTGGAACCAGACCACCCTTGAAACACCCTTTTGCATGATGGACTTTGCTATTATTTTATGTAACATCTAAAGCAGGCAAATGGGAAAGTAAATTTGAACAGTTCATTCCATTCAAAATGTAATTATCAGAAAAGGAAGAAGAGAGATTTCAGATCATGTGGAACTTGCTGTTTTACATTATGCACCAGGGAAATGGAACATGCCTAGTATTCATGAAAAGATCCATTTATGTTTCAGAATGGTGGGAACATTACTATGGAACGCCTTGTGCTGAAGATTAAAGACACTGTCCTTCCTTAATAGATTATACTTTGCAAACAATTATTGCAAGCCTGAAAATTTTGATTCTAAAATAATCTCTTTAGAGAGTACAATGTTTTACTGCAATTCATTGATGCAGACACAACACAAATGTTGTTTGTTTGCTGATTTGTTCTTTTCTGTAGGATGTAGGACTGCATTTAAATCAAGACTCAATGCAATGAAAAACACAATGAATTTATGAAAGGTGCCATGAATTTTTTACTTTACCTTTGTGTAATGTGGACCAGTCATTAAAATAAGCTACCTTGTACTCCTCTGCACCATCAAACTCTTAAATAGTTACATAAGCCATTAACTACTTACTCCTGGGTAGAACAATTGCTGCTCTGTGATTCAGCATTTAGTCATGTGCTCCCTGCTAATAAGGAAGATAAGACTAATGCCGCATACACACGATCGGACTTTACGGCATACTTGGTCCGGCGTACTGGATTTCGTCAGACAATTCGATCGTGTGTGGGCTCCAGAGGACTTTGTTTCCGCAAAAGTTTGACGGACTTAGATTTGAAACATGTTTCAAATCTATCCGACGGACTCGAGTCCGGACGAAAAGTCCGCTCGTCTGTATGCTAGTCCGACGGACAAAAAACGATGCTAGGGCAGCTATTGGCTACTGGCTATGAACTTCCTTGTTTTAGTCCGGTCATACGTCATCACGTACGAATCCGTCGGACTTTGGTTGATCGTGTGTAGGCAAGTCCGTTCATTTGGAAAGTCCGTCGTAAAGTCCGTCGAAAAGTCTGCCAGGCAAAGTATGCCGTAAAGTCCGGTCGTGTGTACGCGGCATAATGGTTTCTCTTCTACTCCCAGATGAACTTCTCAGTTCAACTTGGCTTTCTGCAATGGTGATGCTCTGAGTGCTATGATAGTGACCAAGTATCTTCCTGAAACCTCTTCTGATTATGTTTCACTGACTATGAGCCTGTCTAGGGATAGGCTGAACACCCCCTGGTTCGGTTCACACCAGAACAGGCAAAAAGTTCTAGTGAACATGCAAACCCTATTAAAGTCTATATGACACAAACATGAAAAATCAAAAGTCCTAATTTTAAAGGCTTATATGCAAGTTATTGCCATAAAAAGTGTATGGGGACCCGGGTACTGCCTTAGGGGACATGTATCAATGCAAAAAAAGTTTTTAAAAAGATCGATTTTTCAGGAGCAGTGATTTTAATGATGGTTAAAGTGAAACAATAAAAATGTAATATTCCTTTAAATATCATGCCTAGTCCCCTTAGTCTGCCTGTAAAGTGGTGCATTTGTGCGATGTATAGAACATGCCATAGCAACAATGACATTTCTAAAGGAAAAAATTTAATTTAAATTTGCTTGCGGCTGTAACGTATTGCCAGCTCCCGGCAATATAGATAAAAAATCTATGAAAAAAACTGCGTGGGGTCCCCTCCGTCCATAGCAGGCCCTTTGGGTCTGGTATGGATTTTAAGGGGAACTCCATGGCAAAATTAAAAATAAAATTGGTTTGGGGGTCCCCCCAAAATTCATACCATACCCTTATCCGAGCATGCAGCCTGAAGGACAGGATGGGGGGGCGAGCGAGCACCCCCTCTCCTGAACCACACCAGGCACATGCCCTCAATGTGGGGAGGGTGCTTTGGAGTCCCCCCAAAGTACCTTGTCCCCATGTTGATGGAGACAAGAGCCTCTTCCCGACAACCCTGGCCATTGGTTGTCAGGGTCTTTGGGTGGTGGGCTTATTGGAATCTGGAAGCCTCCTTTAACAAGGGGGCCCCCCAATATCTCCGCCCCCTCTGACGTCACATGATGTCTCATGACTATAACAGCTGTTGAAGCCAAGAGACAGCAGTCGCCAGGAAGCATGCCATAGAGGCAGACCTTTTTTGATTTTTTTCTTTTTTTCGGGTCCGTCGGGCGGCGTGATTGAAGATGAATGAACATCGCAGGACACTTTTTTTTTTCTTTTCTCATTTAATAAAGGAGTTGTCAAAAACTGTCTTTTGTGGTTTTTACTTTTTAACACTTTTTTTAGTGAATGGGTAGGGGTACAATGTACCCGATACCCATTCACATGGGGGGGCAGGATCTGTGGCCCCCTTTTTAAAGGGGGCTTCCAGATTTCGATAAGGGTTGTCAGGAAAAGAGCCTTAAAGGTGCTTTGGGGGCACCCCAAAGGACCCTCCCCATGTTGAGGACAAGCGGCCTGGTATGGTTCTGGAGGGGGGGAGCACGCTCATCCCCCCCTTTCCTGGCCTGCCAGGCTGCTTGCTCGGATAAGGGTCTAGTATGAATTTTGGGGGGGACCCATGCTTTTTTTAAAACATTTTGGTATGGAGTTCCCCTTAATATCTATACCAGACCCAAAGAGCCTGGTATGGATTTTGGGTGGGGGGACCCCACGCTGTTTTTTAAAAAATTTTGGCATGGAGTTCCCCTTAAAATCTATACCAGACCCAAAGGGCCTGGTATGGATTTTGGGGGGGGGACCCCATGCTGTTTTTTTTTTTTAAATTGCCGTGGAGTTCCCCTTAAAATCTATACCAGACCTAAAGGGCTTGGTATGGATTTGGGGGGGACCCCACGCCGTTTTGCTTTTCTTAATTTTGTCATAGGGTTCCCCTTAACCACTTCAATACACTGTATTATATACTCTGTACTATATACCATGCGCTGTATTATATATACTACACTGACTGCACTATATATTCTCCACTGTATTATATATACTACAATGACTGCACTATATACTCTGCAATGTATTATATATACTACACTGATGGCACTATATACTCTGCACTGTATTATATATACTACACGGACTGCATTATATACTCTGAACTGTATTATATATACTACACGGACTGCACTATATACTCTGAACTGTATTATATATACTGTACTACACTAACTGCACTATATACTCTGAACTGTATCATATATACTACAATGACTGAATGCACACTACATTAACTACCTGCCTAATCTCCATTCATTCACTATACATGGCTGCCATGTAAGCAGCAGCCTTATATAGTGTGGGGCGTGCACATCGCACTGTGATTGGCCAAAGCATACAGGTGCATGCTTTGGCCAATCAGCAGCTGTCAATGCACTGTGATCTCACAGTGCATTATGGGATGCTCCACGGTGGGCAAACTTCCCGCGAGTGCCCTATATGTTCGTTTGTTCTACTTACGTTCGACTCGAACATTGGCACCATCCCTAATCCTGTCCTATGGAAGGAAAAAGTCAGATAGCTAGTATGAAAGCAAGTAGACATTTGTGCAGTGCTATAAAAAATTGTGTTCTCCTATTGCACTGTATAACCGCTACACACTCTGGAAAAAAAAAGTCAGAGACACATGTAAGTCTTTTTGGTAAGCCGCATTTTAGGAGTAAGAGACATATTATCTAGAAATAAAAATTGCACTGGATTATGTCAGAGACAAAGCAGAAATATTACAAAGATGCACCACTCATCATGTAAGCCTTTTAGTAGGCAGCATTTGAAGAGGGAGAGATGAGGCATTATTGATCCATAAATAAAAATTGCACTGGATTATGTCAGAGACTTGAGGCAGAAATATTAGAGACACGTTGTACATCAATTTACACCTTTTTAGTAGGTTACATTTTAAGAGAGGGAGACAAGACTTTTTTAACCATGGAGTGAGAGGCATTTTATCTAGAAATAAAAATTGTACTGGATTATGCCAGACACAAAGCAGAGATATTATAAATGTATCATTTAAACCTATTAGTGGGCAGCAATTTAGGAGAGAGGTATGAGGCATTATTGATCCAGAAAATAAAATTGCAATGTGAAAGGTAGACAGGTAACAGCGCTCTCTGCAGGGCTAACCCAATCCACACACCAGATCCACTCACAAGTGCCTGAGCTCGATGTGTTCCATCAGACTCCAACGTCATAAACAATAGAAAGATCAGGCAATGCTGAAGTCCTTGAAGTGTAGTTTATTAATACAACAGAGTGACAATAAAAAAAAAAACACTGACGCGTTTCGGCAAAAGCCTTAGTCACAGCTTCGACTAAGGCTTCAGCACTATTGTTTTATTGTCACTCTGTTGTACCAATAAACTACACTTCAAGGACTTCAGCATTGCCGGCTCTTTCTGTTGTTGATACAAATTTGCAGTGTATAATGTCGGAGACAGGAAGCAGAGACGGGCTGCACTTTATGTAAGCCTTTTAGTAGGCTGTATTTGAAAATGGAGACACAAGGATTTTTGATCTAGAAATAAAAATTACTGAGACACAAGGCAGAAATATTACACAGGCACATATAAGCCTTTTTGGTAGGCCGGAGGAGCGAGTGAAACTTTTTATTCAGAAATAACAATTAGTGGATTATATCAGAGACACAAAGTAGAAATATTGTACAGTGAGCAATAAATCAGTTGCAGTAAGATACATTTTTAGAGGGGCACACACAGCATGCAGTGATTCATCCTTCAAATCCACAGCTAACTGTATATATAACACAGAAAAATGAGAGAAATATTGTCCACACTACATAGACAGCAATTCAGCTGTTGTAGTAGACACCATTTTTAGCTTGGCACAAAGCTGTTCAGAACAAATACTATATAGCAGGGGTAGGCAACCTTTGAGATAGATAGAGATCTACCTGGACAACATTGAAAAGATCAAAGATCACCGGGGTGCAGCGCCCCCCTTTTTTAAAAGAAATTAACTAGCAAGCCCCCAATAAAAATTAAAAACAGCATCAAAAACCCTAGAAAAATCCACTAAAGCTAATGTCACTGTAAAAATATAAACTTAGCTTACTTTAAAAGCTTCAGTGATAAACTCTGGATTCACTTTCATTCACCATTTTTTTTAAGTCTGGGGAGTAATTGGGAGTAATTAGTTAACCCCACAAGTCTGATGCCGGAGTCCATCATGAAGGCAGAACATCTGGTGCTGCTGCTGATTTTCTTGTCTAGTTTCAGGCCTGGCTATCTGCTATGATTTCTGGCCAGTGCAAATAGTTTGTAGGGCAGTGTCCAGGGCTTAGTATATAGGGCAGTATACAGAGGTCAGTAGTATGTAGGGCAGTGTGTAAAGGTCAGTAGTCGGTAGGGCAGTGTACAGAGATCAGTAGTAGGTAGGACACTGTGCAGAGGTCAGTAATAGGTAGGGCAGCGTCCAAGGCTCAATAGTATGTAGGTTAGTGTACAGAGGTCAGTAGTCAGTAGGGCAGTGTCCAGGGCTCAGAAGTATGCAGGGCAGAGTACAGAGGTCAGTAGTATGTAGGGCAGTGTACAGAGGTCAGTAGTAGATAGGGAAGTGTACAGAGGTCATTAGTAGGTACTGGTAGGGCAGCGTCCAGGGCTCAGTACTATGTGGCACAGTGTACAGAGGTCAGTAGTATGTAGGGTAGTGTACAGAGGTCAGTAATTTGTAAAACAGTGTACAGAGGTCAGTAGGATGTTGGGCAGGAGAAACATTAGATGTGGCACCCTGACATAATACAGCACAAACACAGTGGTGTAGTGGATAGCGCTTTCGCCTAGCAGTAAGAAGGGTCGCTGGTTCGAATCCCAACCATGACACTACCTGCCTGGAGTCTGCATATTCTCCCTGTGCCTGCGTGGGTTTCCTCCGGGTATTCCGGTTTCCTCCCACACTCCAAAGACATGCTGGTAGGTTAATTGGATCATGTCTAAATTGTCCCTAGTATGTATGAAGCCAGTCAAATCATATGTGAGTCAGTCAAATCT
Organism: Aquarana catesbeiana; assembly: GCF_042186555.1. Taxonomy (NCBI): domain Eukaryota; kingdom Metazoa; phylum Chordata; class Amphibia; order Anura; family Ranidae; genus Aquarana; species Aquarana catesbeiana. Next base: position 171,905,750 of record NC_133327.1, on the reverse strand, counting down.
GTCTGGGGACAGGCGGTTTGTTTTTTTTTTTGTCACATATCTACTTGCTACACCAAATGCCTACACTGCAAGGACACTGGCCACTGAGCAGCCTAGTGGCCCAACTGCATACTGGGTAAGCTGGAGCCACTGGGGTAGCCTCGGCATCCAGCATCAAGTGAGTTATCTGTTGTCAGCATGTTCACATCTACCCTTGACCCCATGTAATGATTGTTCATATGGGTTATGTACTGCCTGTCGCTCCTGCCATCAGCCAGGCCTGGACAATGAATCCAAAAAAAAAATGCTCACTTAGGCAGCCTCCTGCACTGCTTCCCCTTCTTTCACTGTCATGAGTATGTAAAGAACATTGGCTATTGAAGGGGATCCTGGAAAGCTATTAAGAGATTCCACTGCAGCACTTCTTTCAGATGGTACACTTTTAATCCCTTTTTAATGGCAGTATGAGTTCTGGCATTTTTATTTAACGTAGATTCAAAAGGCTGGCCAACCATTAATGGTCCCTCTCCTTGATGGTCCAAATTCAGGGGTCCTTGCATAGGCACTGCAGTATTTTTGAGCCTATCTACCACAAATTACCAATGGCAGAGGAACCCAAGTCCTCAATATTGCTGAAGGCAATGGTGTCCTCAGCCATCTCACCCTACCCACATACAACTCTCTGTGTTTGAGAGGGGTAAAACATAACCCTAGAAGCTTGCCCCATGTTGTCATCCTCACTACTCCCACCCCAAACCCCCTCTTCCCTGTGCTTCTCTGGTGAGTGGAGCTGCTTCACAGGGATGGGGTCAGCATAAAGTGAGCCCTGGGACAGCAGTGATCCTTCCTCTTCCACCTGGTGCTGTGCCTTCCGTACCTCATCCAGTCAACTCTTTGAAAGGTCACAATGTGGTACACGAGTCTTGACTGAGAAGCCATTGTTGTGGTGAAAAAAACAGATCACAAAACTATATTCACCCAAATACCCATTTACAGCTGGCTGATGCAAGTGCAGCCCCTGCATCCCATACCTTGAATCCAGCACCCTGTATCCTGTTACCCCATCTTTGCTAGTCCCAGTCCTGGGCGTGCTCTGTTTATGTCAGCTTCCTTCTATTTGTATATACTGTATTATAATTAGGTTGTTGGTTTGGTTTTGCCTCACTGTCATTTATTTTTCATTTTTGCTGTGTTTATGGTATGTTGGTGTTGGACAGGTTTTGTGTGCATGTTAGTCCCTTGGGTGGAACTGGTGGTTCTGAGGATTCATCGGATGAGGCCAATGAGAAGGAAGTTGTGAGGTGACTGAGATGTCACCATCACCATCTTTATATGAGTTTATATTTGCCATGAGCATTTGAGAAATTCCTTTATATATATATATATATATATACATATATTTTTTTTTATGTGCTATATTAGCGCTACTTCACTACATGATATACAAGGATGAGGAATTAGTGACTGGCTAATAAGCGTGGTAAAACCTACATAGCAAGGGATTGGGAAGTGAGTGGGTAAAAATAAGTAATTACAATGCCATGTAAAAAAGAAGGGGAAAATAGGTTCAATGAAAACCAGTTCCACTTAACAGTGCAGTGTGTGTAGATGAATATGACCAGGACAAGAGGCCACTGAGGACAGGATTATATGGGCACAGCCAAGATATGCCCCCAATGTCATGCAATGTGCATGTGGGGGAGGGGTGCTCCACCACCCGGGCATCATAAAGCGCCCAGCGATTGGCGCCAGAACATCCCCCCATGAAGCACGTACATAGAAAAAAGCCACACGTGCACTGGCAACCTAGATAGGACGCGCACACGTGGAGAGACAAGTGTGACATCGACGCGCAGTGCGTTGCACCCCCCTGCCCCAACGTGAAGGGGAGGTTGACCAGCAGTGCACATCGCAGTTCCCAGCACAGACATAGAAACCCAGAAGGGCCACCAGTCCAGAGCAACCAACCTTCAAAAACACAGCCAAAATAGCCGACCAAAAAGTCTGCAAGAAAGAGCAAGCCAGTGCAACCCAAATGAAATCATACCTCTGATACATGTAGGCAGAGAAGGAAGGAGTTACATAGTCTAGTTGAAAAAAGACACAAGTGGTTCAACCAATAGAAGGAAAAAAATATATACAATCCTATATATACAATCCTATACCCACAGTTAATCCAGAGGAAGGCAAAAAACCCCAATAAAACATGATCCAATTTGCTCCAGCAAGGAAAAAATTCCTTCCTGATCCCCCCAGAGGCAATTGGATATTCCCTGGATCAACTTTACTTATAAATATTAGTATCCAGTTATATTACAGTATGTGTATCTAGGAAAGAATCCAGGCCTTGCTTAAAAAAATCTAATGAGCTGGCTAGAACCACCTCATGAGGGAGTTTATTCCACATTTTCACAGCTGTGAAGAAGCCTGGAAGAGGTGGAAAGGGAGCAGGGGCGTAACTAGAAATAGCAGGGCCCCATAGCAAAATGTTGTATGGGGCCCCCCTGCAAACAGCCCCCCCCCCACACAGCTGCCCTGGTGTCAATGCAGCGTGACCTGTGCCCATGCAGCGTGACCTGTGCCCCATGCCGCGTGACCTGTGCCCCATGCCGCGTGACCTGTGCCCCATGCCGCGTGACCTGTGCCCAATGTCGCGTGACCTGTGCCCAATGCCGCGTGGCCTGTGCCCAGTGCCGCGTGACCTGTGCCCAATACAGCCTGGTCTGCCTGTGCCCCATACAGCCTCACCTGTGCAGAGGAAGAGGCAAGCCACCCGGATCAGCAGAGAGCAGGATTTCCCTCATTCATTTGAATTTCCCGTCTTCCCGGGGCTCATCGTCACATAGCCCCACCTCTTGGCCTGACGCCTTTGATGACGTCACAGGTCCTGTATTGGAAAGGCGCCGGGCCAAGAGGTGGAACTATGTGACGTGAGCCCCGGAACACTGGAAGTTCTAATGAAAGCTATTACATCAGGCAATTCAGCTCTCTGCTGATCCGGGTGGCTTGCCTCTTCCTCTGCACAGGTGAGGCTGTATGGGGCACAGGCAGACCAGGCTGTATTGGGCACAGGTCACACTGCACTGGGCACAGGTCACAGCTTGCCTCTTCCTCTCCTCTCTCTTCCCCTGGCTGGGAGACTGTGCCAGCGGTGCTCTCATCCTCACTGGGCCCCACTTGGCTGCGGGCCCCATAGCGCCCGCATGGGTCGCTATGGTGGTAGTTACGCCCCTGAAAGGGAGTACAAAATTAAGAGGTTTGCAAGGCTTTGGTTGCTGACTGATATAATTTATGTGCTGCACCCATTAAGTTTTATGGTGAATATTCATGTGTTTCCTTATTCATGTGGTACCAAAATGGCTGGTACATTTATCATGCTTGATAAGGTGCAGTGAGAGGCTGCTGCACTGTACTGAATGCAGCATACTGTAATTAAAAAAGGTAAATAAAGTGCTACAGTGCATGTGACACAATCCAGTAATATTTAAATAAAACTGTATTATTAAATCATAAAGTCCATTTAAACATGATCCAAATCTTGCAATGGTGTTCCAAACGTGTTCTCGTGACAACACACCTGTGCTCCCTGCTGTGTAAATCTGCTCACCTCAGGGCGAACAACCTCACAATTAAGTTAGGTCTAAATACGTAAACGAAGTAGATAGAACTATGGGATCCCGAGCTGTCCAGTAGCGTTGTCTCCACACACATATAAAAGAATGCATTAAGATAAAAAAACTTCTGCCTTTACAACTCCTTTAATAACAGTACATACATTCAATATACAAACAGGTATTATCAGCAAAAGACCCAATAGGAGCCCTGGTGGAATTGCGCACATATAACCAGGTGTATAGTTATTAACCACTTCAGCTCCGGAAGGTTTTACCCCCTTTCTGACCAGGCCATTGATGTCTTTTATTTTGGAGCTTTCTTTTGGTGGTATTTGATCACTTCTGCGGTTTTTATTTTTTGCGCTATGAACAAAAAAAAGACCGACAATTCAGAAAAAAACCAAAACAATATTTTTTACTTTCTGCTATAAAACACATCCAATAAAAAAAATGTAAAAAAATCGAATTTCTTCATCAATTTTCGCCAATATGTATTCTTCATGTTTTTGATAAAAAAAATCCCAATAAGCGTATATTGATTGGTTTGCACAAAAGTTATAGCATCTACACACTATGGGATAGACTTATGGACTTTTTTTCCATTGTTTTTTACTAGTAATGGCGGCGATCAGCGATTTTTAGGTAGGCAGGTAAGGGTTTAACATCAGGGGCGATCAAGGGGTAAAGTGTGCTCCTAGGGAGTGCTTTCTAACTGTGGGGGGGGGGATGCTGTGACTGGAGGAAAACAGAGATCCGTGTTTCTGCTTAGCAGAAACACAAGATCTCCATTTTCCTCCCTCACAGTCCAATCACAGTGGGAGCAGGGCTCCAGCGACGTGTGCGTGCGCCCCAGAGCCAATATGAGGAATCACGTACATGTATGTGATTTTGCGCTTAAGGGCCTGTCAGAAACCAGACTGAGACAGAAGTACAGTTAAATCTCACTTGTTTAATAATAAAAAAAGGTAAACAGAGTAAACGTAGTCAAAACATAGCCAGAGTTCAGGCACCGTAACGGATAGTCAGGCAAGCCAAAACATCAGGGAGCCAGAGATGAGCGAAGTAGAACAGCAAGCAGGATCTGGAGCCAGAAGGAATGTCAACCAAGCAAGTCTTTAACAGGAACACAGGAGAGCGTCTCTAGAGATGTGACCTAGGCGAAGGCAGAGATCATCTGGGCTGAACGGCTTAAAGGGGATGTAAAGCTTTGTGTTTTTTCACCTTAATGCATTAAGGTGAAAAAACACCTGGCAGTCACGACCCCCCAGCCCCCCGTTTTACTTACCTGAGCCCCTTTGTCTCCTCGGCGGGATGCGCTGTCCCTCTCTGCATGGGGTTCCGGCTCTTGATTGGCTAGATTGATAGCAGTGCAGACATTGGCTCCCGCTGCTGTCAATCAAATCCAATGATGCTGGCGCTGGGGGGGCAGGGCCGAGTCCGGCATTCATGTCTGTGAACGCAAATGCTGGACTCGGGAGCGCGCCCGCAAGATAACCCCCTGGGGAGAGCACTTCTCCTAGGGGGTTATCTGATGCAGAGAGGAGCCACTGGGGGACCCCTAAAGAGGATGTTTGGGGCCACTCTGTGCAAAACGAGCTGCACAGTGGAGGTAAGTATAATATGTTTGTTATTTAAAAAAATAAAAAACGACCCTTTACAATCACTTTAAGTAGGCAGGACTGACGAGCATGATATCATCAGCAGGTGAGTCACTGTGGAGAGATAGGAGCTGGCAATTAGCCAACAGCTGAGCAGCCAGCTCAGAGAAGGAAGGGCTGAGCCCAGCCCTGACAGTACCCCTTCCTCAATGACCCCTCCCCCTCGGAGGACCACCAGTATTGAGGGGAAAATGTCTATGGAAATCACGGAGGAGGACAGGGGCATGTACATCTGAGGATGAGACCTAAGAGTGTTCCTCTGGACCGTACCCTTTCCAATGTGCCCACGGAACCTACGGGAGTCAACAATGGACTGTACTTCATACTCCTCATGGTTCTCGACCTGTACAGGGTGAAGACGAGGTGGTAAAGCAGTTGCAGACTAAAGGTTTTAATAAGGAGGACATGAAATACATTTGAGATATGCATATTAGAAGGAAGGTCTAATGCGTAAGCCACTGGGCTAATCCTGCTAAGAATACGGAAAGGCCCAATAAACCGAGGTGTGAACTTCAGAGGGGGAACACGAAGTCGGAGGTTGCGAGATGACAGCCAGGCCCTGTCTCCAATCTGGTAGGAAGGCGCAGGCAGGCGTCTGCAGTCAGCATGGAGTCTGTACCTATCATTAGCATGTCGAAAAAGCCTCCTGGACTTGTGCCCAAGTGAAACGAAGACCACAGAGATGCTCCTCTAACGCAGAAATACTCTGCGGAACAAAAGAGTCAGGCAACATGGAAGGTTGGAAACCATAGTTTGCCATAAACGGGGACAATCGGGAAGCAGAATTCAAGGCACTATTGTGAGAAAACTCTGCCCATAGTAAAAGGTCTGACCAGTTGTTTTGATGGTAAGAAATATAGCAACGTAGGAATTGCTCCAAGGACTGATTGGCTCGTTCTGTGGTCCCATTAGACTGCGGGTGATAAGCAGATGAGAAAGCAAGCTGAATTCCCAACTGTGCACAAAAGGCTCACCAAAACCGGGACACAAACTGACTATCCCATCCGAGACAATCATCTTGGGTAGCCCATGTAAGCAAAAGAACACCCAAGCAAAAATGGAAGCCAGTTCCTTAGAAGTGGGCAACTTTTTAAGTGGAATACAATGAGACATTTTCGAGAACTGGTCAACCATCATAAAGCATAACTGTGTTGCCCTGGGAGTTGGATAACTCCACAATGAAATCCATAGACAGGTGGGTCCAGGGCCTCTCTCCATTGGGTATGGGTTGTAGGAGGCCCACTGGAAGGTGTCGTGGAGTCTTACTCTGAGCACACGTGGAACAGGCAGCTACGAAGGCAGTTACATCAGCACGAAGACTAGGCCTCCAGAATTGTTGGGAAATGACCCAAAAGAGTTGATTCTTCCCAGGATGGCCAGCAGCCTTGGGAGAATGGTAAGTCTGGAGCACGGCAGTACGGAAACTCTCTGGGACAAAGCAGCGCTCACAAGGTTTCTCAGGAGGAGCATGAACCTGAGCAAAAAGAATTTTGTTACCCAAAGGAGAAGTGAAACTGCTGTGAACCGTAGCCAGAATACGATCAGAAGGAATCACGAGAACCAGAACCGACTCCATCTTTGAAGTGGAGGAAAATTGTCGTGACAAAGCGTCAGCCCTTACATTCTTAGTACTGGGTAAGAACGAGACAATGTAATTGAAACTAGACAAGAAAAGAGCCCATCGAGCCCTTCTAGGAGAGAGGCCTTTAGCCTCAGACAAGAATGTGAGATTCTTATGGTCAGTAAGAATGAAAACCACCACAGTGGTACCTTGCAGGAGATGTCTCCATTCTTTCAGGGCTAAAATGATCGCTAACAGCTCTCTGTCACCAATCTCGTAATTGCACTCCGCAAGTGACAATTTCTTGGCAAAGTATCCACAAGGATGCATAGCGCTCTCAGAGGTAGGATGTTGAGACAGAAGGGCGCCAACTCCAGTCTCAGAAGCATCACAGGAGCAGAAACAAAGGCATCCTTGAGACTCTCAAAGGCCTTAATGGACTCCGGAGACCTACACTGTGGGATACCGTCCTTTCTGGTCATATCAGTCAGGGGCTTGACCAGAGACGAGATGTTACGAATAAACTTCTGGCAAAGTTAGTAATAGTTGGCAAAGCCAAGAAAACGCCACAGAGGACGTAAACCCACGGGTCAGGACCACTGTAGGACTGCTGAAAGTTTCTCTGGGTCCATCGAAAAACCAACAGTAGAAATTACATAACCCAGGAATTTAACCTGTTCACGATGGAATTCACATTTCTCCAATTTACAATAGAGATTGCTCTCTCTTAGTTTCTGAAGCACACGACAGACATCTGTGTGGTGGCTCTCCAGGGACTTGGAAAGTATGAGGATATCGTTGAGATAAACCACCACACATAACTGCAACAACTCTCAGAGGACATCGTTAATAAATTCTTGGAAAACTGCCGGGGCGTTACAAAGGCCAAAAGGCATTACGAGGTACTTTGAATGGCCTGTTCTGGTATTAAACGCAGTTTTACACTCGTCACCCTCCCTAATCCTCAAAAGATTGTATGCCCCTCTCAAATCAAGCTTCGTGAAAACCGTTGCTCCCCTGAGGCGGTCAAATAACTCCGTAATTAACGGAATCGGATAGACATTCTTAATCGTGAAACGATTGAGAACCCTATAATCAATACAAGGTCTCAGTTCACCGCTCTTCTTCTTCACAAATAAGAAACCAGCACCAGCAGGAGACGAGGATTTGCGGATGAAACCTTGAGAAAGTGCGTCTGCAACATACTCCTCCATGGCCTTATCCTCCAAGACCAACAAAGGGTAAACCCGGCCACAAGGGGGTATGGCACCAGGTTGAAGGTCAATTGTGCAATCATACGACCGGTATTGAAGCAAACTACCGGCTTGACCTTTGTCATAGACATCGCTAAAAGCGCGGTACTCCTCCGGCAGGGAGGAGAGAGAAGAAGTGCACAGGACCTTGACTACCTTCTGGAAGCATGTCTTACTGCATTGTGGCAACCAGGAGAGAACTTCAGGAACCAATCAAAAGAGGGATTGTGCCTCTGTAGCCAAGGATAACCAATAACCAGTGGAAACTTAGGTGAGGAAATAACTTGAAATTGGATTATCTCATGGTGAAGAGCTCCTACGGCCATGGACAAGGGAACAGTCTCATGAGTCTGTAGAGGCTGTAGAGGTCTCCCGTCAAGAGCATCAATGGCAAGTGGAGTGTCACACAGCTGCAGCAGAATCGAGTGCTTCGATACAAAGGCAGCATCAATAAACAGGCCTGCAGCCCCAGAGTCGATTAGAGCCTGTATCTCGATGGATGACTCAGCCCAAGAATGGGTAACTAAAACCAGGGGCTTATCCTTCTAGATAACTGGGGATGAAACAATGCCACCTAAGGTCTGTCCGTGACAAGACTTCAAGGTTCCAGTGTTCCCTGGACGGGTAGGACAAGACTTCAAAAAGTTGCCTGCCTGGCCACAATAAAGGCACAATCTCTCCCTCCTCCCAAGGGTACTCTCATCTGCAGAGAAATGCGTGAAGCCCAAGTGCATGGGTTCATCTTCACTGACTGACTCGGTACCAGGAGGCATGGGAGGAGAGGCAGGGAAGGGTGGGACTGCAAAGCTCGGAGACAAATATACAGGAGGCTTCCGCAAGTGCTCCTTAAAAGAGAGTCTTTCTCTGAGTCTGGAGTCAATGAGGATGGCAAACATGATCAACTTCTCCAGCTGAGTGGGTATATCTCGGGCTGCTATCTCATCCTTGATGGTATCCGAGAGACCATGAGAAAAATCATCCACGAGGGCCTCATTATTCCAAGAAACCTCTGCTGCCAGAGTACGTAATTCAATGGTGTAATCGGCAACAGTTCTTGAACTCTGTTTGATGGACATGAGGCACTTGGCAGCAGAAGCTGAACTTGCATGAACGTCAAATAACCTTTTAAAGGATGCCATGGCTCTCTCAGAAAGCAAAGATATTACGAAAACCTACTTTGTTTCTGTCTTGTGGGAAATGCCTGGGGCAGCATCTCAAAGTAAACCTGGTTGAGAAACCCTCTGCATTGCACTGGATCGCCCCCAAATTGCTGGGGAAACGGAGCGGAACCAGACATACCTCTTATAGAGTTAATACTCGAGGCGGTTGCCTGCACAGAGACTGGACCAGCAGCAGGGACAGCCTGCAACACAGGTTGCAACGGAGCAGCCACAGTGGGAGATTCCAGGTGAGCCGTGTGACTCAGGAGCGTTTATAACGCCATGGCAAACTGATCCATGCGGTAAACCTGCTCATCCAATCTGGAAAAAATATTACCAACAAGTGGATTGACTGCATCTTCTGAATTCATGGCCTTCGCCTACTGTCAGAAACCATGATTCAGACTGAGATAGAATTACAGTTAAATCTCACTTGTTTAATAATAAAAAAAAAGGTAAACAGAGTAAACGTAGTCAAAACATAGCCAGAGTTCAGGAACCGGAACAGATAGTCAGACAAGCCAAAATGTAGTAGAACAGAAAGCAGGATCTGGAGCCAGAAGCAATGTCAGCCAAGCAAGTCTTTAAAAGGACACAGGAGAGCATCTCTGGAGATGTGACCAAGGCGAAGACAGAGATCATCTGGGCTGGATGGCTTAAGTAGGCAGGACTGGCGAGTAGGATATTTTCAACAGATGAGTCACTGTGGAGAGATAGGAGCTGGCAATTAGCCAACAGCTGAGCGGCCAGCTCAGAGAAGGAAAGGCTGAGCCCAGCCCTGACAGGGCCGTCCTGCCGCAGTATATGTATGTTGGACAGTCCTTAAGCAGCTAATAAAAATACCTCCAGATGAATATTGCAGCAAAGTCCCATTGTAGGGGCCCCTGTGCATGATGCAGCTCTGTGTTTGTGTCAGAGACCTGAAGACAAGATCTGCAGTGATGAGGAGACCCTCCAGCTGTTACTCAACCAGTCTGGAATGCAGCCCTAGTTATCTGGCACTATAAATGTGAGATAGTAATAGGACAGAGATACTCTGTCACGAAGATTGCACAATACACTCAAGAAGCTATAGCCTGCTGAAGTTAAACTATTAGAACATAGAAATACTTCATAAGCGTCTCTTTTGACCTATTACTAGTAGCATGGGCAGAACATGTGGCTGAGATCTTCTCTCTCTCCGTTTCCTCCTTCCAGGATCTTTTCCCATAATTTTACATTGCAGTGTGATGACAATAGAGGGCAGAGGATCCCTTTATATTAATGAAGCATGACCAGAAAGCGACATAGTTGCGTTCTATTCAGTTAATTTTTCTAGTATTGTACAAACTATATCTTTAAAATATAACTAAAGGAAAAAAAGTTTTTTTTATAGATTTCAACAAAGTGGAGAGTGATTATAAAACCTATCAGGCTTTTATTGCTATATAATTATTATTATAGGAGGGGAAGTCCTTTGAGGCGTTTTTCTGCCGGATATTGTTGGGGCCCTTTAAGAGCATTGGTGCACCAAATGCAGGTAAACCAGGACCTATAGTCCTGGTTTACCTGCATGCAGTATAGGTACAGTATAGTCTGAGCACAGGTGCAAGGTAGATGTGGTCCAGAAGCCGCAAAGGCATAATGTGGTATAGTGTTGGTACAGGTGCAATCTAGGTTTGGAAAGAGTGCAGTATGGATGCGGTTTGGATTGGGTCAGTCCCTGCTAGCAGTATCAGCAATGGGTGAATATACCTCTCATCAGTCCCTGGGATGCTGCGGAGACCTCTCACTGTCGAAGGGTTGGCCCCCTCAGTCTCTCCCAGAAAGCATGTTACCATAATCCAAAACTGACACTTCTGTCCTTTATCATCACTTAATGCAGACTGCAATAAATTCATACATGTGGGATTTTTAAATAAAGGCTTGACTAGCCTGACAAACAAGGATCAAGGCAAGCAAGTAATAATATCAGAAGAAAACTCCATTTATTCCACATTTGCAAATGCAAATAAATTCCAGACATACTTTTCTACATCTATCAGGAAGTTCCCAATTATAAAAGGTACATGTTATGGGTATCCCCTTTCTTTGCTCTCTTTTGTGCTCACCATTGAGTCTCTTGCCAAGTTAATTAGGGTGAACTGAGGCATGGCTAGCAGCAAGGTAACACATCACTTTCCTGCACTTAAGCCAGCCATACGTGAACCGAAATTTGGCTGGTTCAGCAGGGACTGGCCGCATTTCAATCCGTGTATGGGCAGGCAGGTTGTACAGAAGTTGTTCTACCGATCAACTTCTGTACTATCATCCTGTCTGATTTTCCCTGCTAGAGTAGCGATGCAGGCTATAGCCAGTTGAATGTGATGTACTACTACTATCCCCTCCTCCCCAGCTTTGACATGATAGTGCTTACAATATACAGTCCCAACCCTCAGAACAACCGAGGCAGACAGTTAACGAAAATAGTCAGAATTATTTGGGTTTTTTTTTCAGATGCAACAGAGTTAATGCAGTTAGGCCCCAAATTTTTCATACGTACGAATAGCATAGGATTGTGGAACTGAAATTTACTTTAAATAACAGATTGACATCCGATACATCCGAATCTCTGAATCAAACAAATTTCGGATAAATCCTGATACGTAACAAAACAAATTGCTCATGTCTAGAAAAATCTCTGTAACTATTCTACTGCGTATTTGGAACTCCTGTGCCTGTACTTGGCATTTAACTTCGATTGCTGGTCTTTCTTACTTTGACTGGTTATAATGTTATTTACCATAAATTCTGGGTAAGTAGCTATAAATTCTTTGTTTTTCAGTTCTTTTGATTGACTGATAGTTGAGATAATTTGATCCCAATTAAGGAAGATGTGCCCTTACTTGGTAGTTAACAAACACAGTTTTAATATACCTTGAAGACCAGAGCTGAGAGCTGTTAGGTTAGAATGACTAACTAGATTTTCCATGATGGGTTTTGTTCCAAATTTTCTTTAGTAGCACTGAAATGATTAGCTTTCACAGCAGGTTTCAGAAAGCACTGAAGTCTAAAGGTTATTTTTTACACACTGCGAAAGATGCTGATTTGTCTTTTCAAAAAGCTTGTTTACAGCAAACTAAATTTGTAGATGAGTACATTTGGCACATATGAACTTCTTTTAAAAAGATTTTAAAAGCAAATTTATTCTATGTCTTGTAAATAAGAAAAAATATATATATATATATATATATATATATATATATATATATACAGTATATAGTATATATATATATATATATATATATATATACTGCATGATGTAATGATCGTTTTTAAAAGGAGCAGTGATTTTAATGATGCTTAAAGTGAAACAATAAAAATGAAAAAATCCTTTAAATATAGTGCCCGGCGGGTCCCCTTAGTCTGCATGTAAAGTGGCACATTTGTACCATGTATAGAATGTGCTTCAGAAAAACTGACATTTCTAAAGAAAAAAGAATTACATTTTAATTTGCTGGAAATACAATACCATTGCCGGCAATACAAAATGTAGAAGAAGAACAACAATGGCGCCACTCTAAGTGCAGTATTAAAAAGGATTTTAATAAATCTTTAAAAACAGGTACTCACAAAGGTACATATGATCAGGCATGTAAGTGTTGGACAGGTAGTGCCAGGTGTCCCAGGGGTATCATCCGGTCACCTCCTCAGATGTCGTTCCGCTGTGGAGACAGGCTGCGCTGCTGTATGGACGGCAGATCCGGCCGCTGGAACGCACTGTGTGTGATCTGGGGGAGTGAAGGCACTTCCGGGTCCATGCAGGGGTAGCGAATAGGCGACGCGTTTGCGGAGCTACGCTCCTTCCTCAGGCCTAACGTGACCCGTGATTGGTCGAACGAGTTATAGTCTAAGACGGGCTGGGATTGGGGGAGAGATCTGTCTGTCACTGTGAGGCATAGGCTATGAGCTGGACGCTGTGTGCTAGTGTGTCAGCGTCTACAGCTGTATCAAAACTTTACACAAGACTGCGCCGTGTACATGTGAATGGGAAAAAGGAGATGATGATACTTACTATATTTTCCATTGGGATAGTATTATCTATGAAAGAAAAAAGGGGTTTTTTATTGTAACTCATAAGAAAAAGGCATGTATAGGTAGAATGTGTAGCTGGAACTAATGCTATTGAATGCACTAACTTTAATCGCAATGTGGTAGAATAGGGGATATGCATACCTAGTAGGATGGGAAATAGGGAGATAAAAAAGCCTCAATGGACTATGGTGAACAAGAAAACTCATTGAAAATAGAATAACAATAATAATAAGAAAAAGAAAAAGTATTATAGAATAATTATAATAGTATAATAATGATGATGAACTAATAAATAAGATAATAAAAATATTATTATTGAAAAAATCTGAAAATGGATTGAAATACTTATAGTATTGGGCTGATATTGATGTTCTTGCAAAACTGCTAAATTGTAAAAGGGGTGGAATGTACTTTGATAGAAGACCACACTGGTAAGTGTTTCTGTGAGATGAAGAAAAGTATGTCCTAGTTGGACTTGGAATGGTGATTGTACATGATATATTGGCGGCCAATGGTACATCGGACAGAAAAGGCTAAGGGGGGGGGGGGGAAGGGGAGGAGAGAAAAGGAGAGGAGAACATATGTAATAATATAGCTGGGGTTCCTGCTTCAGAGTGAAAAATGAGTTAAATGACAAACAGGGATGTTGGGAGTTGTAGCGTCCTGGTGGGACTTGGAGGACTAGGAGAGCAGTCAGATAAGGCTGCTCGTCTCTATTTCCTCGTTTAGTCCTCCAGGAGTCAGGGTATCTAAAGTATATATCCAGTACGTTTCCCTCTGGCAGAGACGTTTAAAACGCTCTGCCGGTGGGAACGTACTGGGAACTGACTCGATGATCCAAACCTTGAGACCAGATGAAGAATGATTGTGTTTGCGTAGGAAGTGGAGGGGAACACTGTGATGGTCATCTCCTGCCTCTACTAGGCGGCGATGCTCACCAAACCTCTTTCTCAAAGTGCGTATGGTGCGGCCTACGTAGTGTAACCCACATGGACATGTCAAGCAATAGATGACGAATTCTGTGGAACAGTTATAAAAGTTACTGATCTGATATGTCTGGCCCTTGATGGTGAATTCTTTCTGACCATGATAGACATGACTGCATGTGAGGCATAGTTTTTTACGGCATTGGTACATCCCGATGAGGGGAATAAGACAGAGAGATGTTTTCTTGAAATTTTGTTGACTTTTAAATTTGCTGGGTGCTACCAGATTTTTGATGTTTCTGCTCTTCCGGTACGTGAACTTGGGTTTGGAGGTGATAGTGGATTTTAAATGTGGGTCCTGGAGAAGGATCGACCAGTGTTTGGTGAGTATGCGTTCCATGGCTTTGTGTTTAGAGTGAAATTGAGTCACAAATCTAACCGGCTGTAATGTAGATTGAATGATTTCACTGGTGGATATGGGGGGGGTTCTGACAGGTAGAAATCAAATGCTTCGTTTATGAGTTTTGATGGGAAAGCCTTATCTGAGAACTTTTGTTTTAAGTGGGACCCTTCCGTGATGTAATCGGATTGTCTGGTACAGTTTCTGCGTAACCTGCAGAACTGACTCTTGGGAATATTTGCAATCCATCTAGGATGATGGCAACTCTGATGGTGCAAAAAGGAGTTTCCTGCTGTCGGCTTATTGTAGTTTTTGGCCAATATTTTACCTTTTTCGTGAAAAAGTAGAAGATCTAGGAATGCGAGTTGAAACTGATCATGTTCGGAGGTAAAGGTGAGGCCATACTCATTGTTATTGCAGTGTTTCATGAAATCAAAGAAAAGGGACTCCGGGCCATCCCAAATGATGATAATGTCATCTATATACCTCCCATAGAACACTATATGGGAGGTAAAGGGGTTATTGAGCCAGATGGAATTGGCCTCCCAGTAGCCCATAGTCAGATTAGCATAGCTGGGTGCGAAATTCGCACCCATAGCTGTGCCCTTTGTTTGAAGATAGAAGTCGCCATCGAACTCAAAATAGTTATGGGTCAGGCAGAATTCCGTGGCCTCTAGGATGAACTCTGCCTGACCGGAATTCAGCATGGGATCGGAAGAAAGAAAGCTGGCGATAGCTCTGAGACCTATGTGGTGTGGAATTGAAGTATAAAGAGAGCTAACGTCCAGGGAAGCCCACAAGTATGTGGATTCCCAAGTGTAGTGTTCTAGCTGTTGGATGAGATGGAATCCGTCTCGGATGTAGGAGGGGAGACTGATTGCAAGTGGTTGTAGGAACTGATCTATATATTGGGAAATGGAACTAGTAATGCTGTCCATAGCCGCAACTATGGGTCGACCTGGTGGATTTTGGATACTCTTGTGTATTTTCGGAATGTGATAGAAATACGGGGTGGAAAAAAATGGCCGATTGAAGAAAGCATACTCGTGTTTTGAAATAATGTTGTTGTTTTTAGCTCTATCTGTGAGCGATTTGACTTCTATAGTGAAGCTTGACAGAGGGTCGCAGCGCAGTTTTCGGTAAGTACTATCGTCTGACAGAAGACGGCGGGCTTCAGCTAGATAATCACTGCGGTCTTGGACCACAATGCCCCCGCCTTTGTCTGCCGTCTTGATGACTATGTTGTGATTGTCAGTGAGATTTTTGAGGGATAGTTTTTCTTGGGAAGTAAGATTGGAGTGGTTTGGATGCCTGTCGTGTGTCAGTTGACAAAGTTTTTTAATGTCAGAAAACACCACTTGATAGAAGGTTTGCAAATAGGGTCCCTTTGAGTGTGTGGGATTGAACACGGATTTGGGCCTAAACGTACTGTACTGTATGGGGGGAGAGGTAGAGAGATGCTGAGTAAGAAGGAGTAAATCTACATCCTCATCATCACTCTCCATGTTATATAATTCCTTTAGGATACTCAATTCAGGTAGATCACTATTGTCTGAAGAAACATTAGGTTCAACTAAATTGGGAGGTATGTGACTCTCAGTCACTGGAGATGTTTTCATGCTGTAGTGGCGTCTAAGAGTAAGGTTGCGGATAAACATATGAAGGTCTTTAAATAACTGAAATGAGTTGGGTAGTGAGGTGGGGGCAAAATTGAGGCCCCATTGTAGAATTGAGACCTCAGCTGGGGACAGGTGATGGGAAGATAGATTATATATTTTTATGGTTTGAGGGATTTGGCCCTGTGATTTATGCCGTTGTTTTCCCCCTCGCTTTCCTCTTCTTCTAATTTTCTTTTCCCTATGAATGGGCGGCTGGGCAGCGAGGGGGGAATTACTAAAAAATCCTGTGTAACAGGCGAAGAGCAGTTGGATGGAACTGATATGGTAGATGCTAGAGAATCTGTATGGGGAAGAGGGCCATGTGTCTGTGTGTTGGCCTTCTGAAGACCAGCGCCAGAGACAGGGGTACGGCTAATGGATTTAGCCAAAACAGAGGTTGTCATTGAACCAGATATGGGATTGGGTTTTGAAGAATCCATAGTGTGGTTCTGGGATAAAGAAAAATTGCTTGAGTTGATGTTGTTGTCTCTTGTAGGCCCACTGGGAGTGATTTTCTCATTGGTGTGGGTGAGATTGCCGGAGGGATGAGGATGGTGGTTGTTGGAATGGGTATTTGTATTTGAATTTTGATTTGTATTCGAGCGGGGTCTGCTTCTCTTATTAGGTATGCGTTGAGGTTTGGGAGTGAGTGGGTGTAACATAATTCTAGAGTGGAAGTTAGTGGAATGCGTGGTCTGAAGTAAGGGTTTGGGCCTTGACAGTGGCCATGGTCTTTCGCCTGGGGGTCCCACTATGCATTCCATGAGAGGTGTAAGGTGGGTGGGGGGGTGGATTGAATGTTTTGTGTTTGGAGCGCGGTGGCTCCTCTTCCAATTGAAGACCCTCCCTAGGTTGAAATCATCTAGGTCTCTTCTCATCTTTCCCAATTTGGTCTGAATCAGGGAGTCTTCCTCTTTTTTGCTGTGGTGTTTGAGAGTATTAAGCCAAGAATGGGGTAAACTGGCTGTGGTGGTATTCAAAAGGGAAATGTTAGTCTTAATTTGTTCAACCAGATCCAGATACTTGATCTGTCTCTGTTGAATTATGATCCGCATCCATTTTTGTGTACAAAACTCTGAGATCTGTGACCACTCGCTGGTCAATTCAGATGTCAGGAAAGAGCAGGTTTTTAATATTCTCAACCCTCGAGGGGAGATGGAGTGGGAAATGTATTGCTCTAGAAAGAACTTATCCCACCATTGATGGTTGGCCGCAATCATGAGATGTTCTAATTTTCTGAAATATGTGCAGCAAGTTTTTTGGATATGTTTGGGAACGGAGAAATGTGGTTTGAAGAAATTGTTTGGAAATAAGCCATATAATTGGTCAAGAATATCGTATTTGGCTTTTTCCAATTGTTGTAACCACTCCATGTTTGGAATGGTGTGGTAAGAAAGCGTGTGGAAAAAAAAAAAAAAAAGAATGATTGTGGACGAGAGAATAAAATATAGTGGGGAAACGAGATTGTTGATACACAATTATCTACCTATATGCATGCCCACAGAGGGCATATAAAACCAACAAATACAGTGACACAAGTGTTAGAGCTAGATAAAAAATCTCAATATAAAATTAGATAAAAACTATGCCATGATGGACGAAAAGATGATACAAGTAATATACAAGTAATATAACTTATCAAACCGGGAATTGTGAAGCGGAGGGAGGGGGGGGGGGTTTGGGGGAAGAGCTTTTTAAGGGGAAGTGAATTTAGACTGGGTAATGATAATAGATTGAATTAGAGGGGGTACTAGACTGGTGACCAAGAATAGAATAAGCAGCACAACATTTTGCTTCAAAAAACAATATAAAACATGTAGATGTGAGCGCTATGTTCACTATAGTCAGAAAACAGTTATGGCCCCCAAACAATCTAACTGCAAATAAATGGGGTGATTAGATGCTGTACAAATAATATCATGAAATAACAATCTGGAACTGTAAGTTTATATAGGTAATCAAACAGCAAACTGTAAGCTGTTAGAGTCCAAAAAGAAACTGAGTTAAAGTCCAATTAAAACAGTTGTAGAAGGCAGCCCTGTTGGTAAAGAAGAAGCAATCCTCTGGAAACTGTAGAAGAAGAACAACAATGGCGCCACTCTAAGTGCAGTATTAAAAAGGATTTTAATAAATCTTTAAAAACAGGTACTCACAAAGGTACATATGATCAGGCATGTAAGTGTTGGACAGGTAGTGCCAGGTGTCCCAGGGGTATCATCCGGTCACCTCCTCAGATGTCGTTCCGCTGTGGAGACAGGCTGCGCTGCTGTATGGACGGCAGATCCGGCCGCTGGAACGCACTGTGTGTGATCCGGGGGAGCGAAGGCACTTCCGGGTCCATGCAGGGGTAGCGAATAGGCGACGCGTTTGCGGAGCTACGCTCCTTCCTCAGGCCTAACGTGACCCGTGATTGGTCGAACGAGTTATAGTCTAAGACGGGCTGGGATTGGGGGAGAGATCTGTCTGTCGCTGTGAGGCATAGGCTATGAGCTGGACGCTGTGTGCTAGTGTGTCAGCGTCTACAGCTGTATCAAAACTTTACACAAGACTGCGCCGTGTACATGTGAATGGGAAAAAGGAGATGATGATACTTACTATATTTTCCATTGGGATAGTATTATCTATGAAAGAAAAAAGGGGGTTTTTATTGTAACTCATAAGAAAAAGGCATGTATAGGTAGAATGTGTAGCTGGAACTAATGCTATTGAATGCACTAACTTTAATAGCAATGTGGTAGAATAGGGGATATGCATACCTAGTAGGATGGGAAATAGGGAGATAAAAAAGCCTCAATGGACTATGGTGAACAAGAAAACTCATTGAAAATAGAATAACAATAATAATAAGAAAAAGAAAAAGTATTATAGAATAATTATAATAGTATAATAATGATGATGAACTAATAAATAAGATAATAAAAATATTATTATTGAAAAAATCTGAAAATGGATTGAAATACTTATAGTATTGGGGTGATATTGATGTTCTTGCAAAACTGCTAAATTGTAAAAGGGGTGGAATGTACTTTGATAGAAGACCACACTGGTAAGTGTTTCTGTGAGATGAAGAAAAGTATGTCCTAGTTGGACTTGGAATGGTGATTGTACATGATATATTGGCGGCCAGATAAGGCTTTCCCATCAAAACTCATAAACGAAGCATTTGATTTCTACCTGTCAGAACCCCCCATATCCACCAGTGAAATCATTCAATCTACATTACAGCCGGTTAGATTTGTGACTCAATTTCACTCTAAACACAAAGCCATGGAACGCATACTCACCAAACACTGGTCGATCCTTCTCCAGGACCCACATTTAAAATCCACTATCACCTCCAAACCAAGTTCACGTACCGGAAGAGCAGAAACATCAAAAATCTGGTAGCACCCAGCAAATTTAATTTCAAGAAAACATCTCTCTGTCTTATTCCCCTCATCGGGATGTACCAATGCCGTAAAAAACTATGCCTCACATGCAGTCATGTCTATCATGGTCAGAAAGAATTCACCATCAAGGGCCAGACATATCAGATCAGTAACTTTTATAACTGTTCCACCGAATTCGTCATCTATTGCTTGACATGTCCATGTGGGTTACACTACGTAGGCCGCACCATACGCACTTTGAGAAAGAGGTTTGGTGAGCATCGCCGCCTAGTAGAGGCAGGAGATGACCATCACAGTGTTCCCCTCCACTTCCTACGCAAACACAATCACTCTTCATCTGGTCTCAAGGTTTGGATCATCGAGTCAGTTCCCAGTACGTTCCCACCGGCAGAGCGTTTTAAACGTCTCTGCCAGAGGGAAACGTACTGGATATATACTTTAGATACCCTGACTCCTGGAGGACTAAACGAGGAAATAGAGACGAGCAGCCTTATCTGACTGCTCTCCTAGTCCTCCAAGTCCCACCAGGACACTACAACTCCCAACATCCCTGTTTGTCATTTAACTCATTTTTCACTCTGAAGCAGGAACCCCAGCTATATTATTACATATGTTCTCCTCTCCTTTTCTCTCCTCCCCTTCCCCCCCCCCCCCTTAGCCTTTTCCGTCCGATGTACCATTGGCCGCCAATATATCATGTACAATCACCATTCCAAGTCCAACTAGGACATACTTTTCTTCATCTCACAGAAACACTTACCAGTGTGGTCTTCTATCAAAGTACATTCCACCCCTTTTACAATTTAGCAGTTTTGCAAGAACATCAATATCACCCCAATACTATAAGTATTTCAATCCATTTTCAGATTTTTTCAATAATAATATTTTTATTATCTTATTTATTAGTTCATCATCATTATTATACTATTATAATTATTCTATAATACTTTTTCTTTTTCTTATTATTATTGTTATTCTATTTTCAATGAGTTTTCTTGTTCACCATAGTCCATTGAGGCTTTTTTATCTCCCTATTTCCCATCCTACTAGGTATGCATATCCCCTATTCTACCACATTGCTATTAAAGTTAGTGCATTCAATAGCATTAGTTCCAGCTACACATTCTACCTATACATGCCTTTTTCTTATGAGTTACAATAAAAACCCCCTTTTTTCTTTCATAGATAATACTATCCCAATGGAAAATATAGTAAGTATCATCATCTCCTTTTTCCCATTCACATGTACACGGCGCAGTCTTGTGTAAAGTTTTGATACAGCTGTAGACGCTGACACACTAGCACACAGCGTCCAGCTCATAGCCTATGCCTCACAGTGACAGACAGATCTCTCCCCCAATCCCAGCCCATCTTAGACTATAACTCGTTCGACCAATCACGGGTCACGTTAGGCCTGAGGAAGGAGCGTAGCTCCGCAAACGCGTCGCCTATTCGCTACCCCTGCATGGACCCGGAAGTGCCTTCGCTCCCCCAGATCATACACAGTGCGTTCCAGCGGCCGGATCTGCCGTCCATACAGCAGTGCAGCCTGTCTCCACAGCGGAACGACATCTGAGGAGGTGACCGGATGATACCCCTGGGACACCTGGCACTACCTGTCCAACACTTACATGCCTGATCATATGTACCTTTGTGAGTACCTGTTTTTAAAGATTTATTAAAATCCTTTTTAATACTGCACTTAGAGTGGCGCCATTGTTGTTCTTCTTCTACAGTTTCCAGAGGATTGCTTCTTCTTTACCAACAGGGCTGCCTTCTACAACTGTTTTAATTGGACTTTAACTCAGTTTCTTTTTGGACTCTAACAGCTTACAGTTTGCTGTTTGATTACCTATATAAACTTACAGTTCCAGATTGTTATTTCATGATATTATTTGTACAGCATCTAATCACCCCATTTATTTGCAGTTAGATTGTTTGGGGGCCATAACTGTTTTCTGACTATAGTGAACATAGCGCTCACATCTACATGTTTTATATTGTTTTTTGAAGCAAAATGTTGTGCTGCTTATTCTATTCTTGGTCACCAGTCTAGTACCCCCTCTAATTCAATCTATTATCATTACCCAGTCTAAATTCACTTCCCCTTAAAAAGCTCTTCCCCCAAACCCCCCCCCCCCTCCCTCTGCTTCACAATTCCCGGTTTGATAAGTTATATTACTTGTATATTACTTGTATCATCTTTTCGTCCATCATGGCATAGTTTTTATCTAATTTTATATTGAGATTTTTTATCTAGCTCTAACACTTGTGTCACTGTATTTGTTGGTTTTATATGCCCTTTGTGGGCATGCATATAGGTAGATAATTGTGTATCAACAATCTCGTTTCCCCACTATATTTTATTCTCTCGTCCACAATCATTCTTTTTTTTTTTTTTTTTTTTTTTTTTCACACGCTTTCTTACCACACCATTCCAAACATGGAGTGGTTACAACAATTGGAAAAAGCCAAATACGATATTCTTGACCAATTATATGGCTTATTTCCAAACAATTTCTTCAAACCACATTTCTCCGTTCCCAAACATATCCAAAAAACTTGCTGCACATATTTCAGAAAATTAGAACATCTCATGATTGCGGCCAACCATCAATGGTGGGATAAGTTCTTTCTAGAGCAATACATTTCCCACTCCATCTCCCCTCGAGGGTTGAGAATATTAAAAACCTGCTCTTTCCTGACATCTGAATTGACCAGCGAGTGGTCACAGATCTCAGAGTTTTGTACACAAAAATGGATGCGGATCATAATTCAACAGAGACAGATCAAGTATCTGGATCTGGTTGAACAAATTAAGACTAACATTTCCCTTTTGAATACCACCACAGCCAGTTTACCCCATTCTTGGCTTAATACTCTCAAACACCACAGCAAAAAAGAGGAAGACTCCCTGATTCAGACCAAATTGGGAAAGATGAGAAGAGACCTAGATGATTTCAACCTAGGGAGGGTCTTCAATTGGAAGAGGAGCCACCGCGCTCCAAACACAAAACATTCAATCCACCCCCCCACCCACCTTACACCTCTCATGGAATGCATAGTGGGACCCCCAGGCGAAAGACCATGGCCACTGTCAAGGCCCAAACCCTTACTTCAGACCACGCATTCCACTAACTTCCACTCTAGAATTATGTTACACCCACTCACTCCCAAACCTCAACGCATACCTAATAAGAGAAGCAGACCCCGCTCGAATACAAATCAAAATTCAAATACAAATACCCATTCCAACAACCACCATCCTCATCCCTCCGGCAATCTCACCCACACCAATGAGAAAATCACTCCCAGTGGGCCTACAAGAGACAACAACAGTCAACTCAAGCAATTTTTCTTTATCCCAGAACCACACTATGGATTCTTCAAAACCCAATCCCATATCTGGTTCAATGACAACCTCTGTTTT